>NW_027365064.1:0-143856 GCF_046119375.1 Phyllobates terribilis | reverse complement strand
AATGGCAAAAATCAATGAATATTGTAAATGCACAAACAGTAATTTCTCCGCATTGCAAGTTGCAATTCTGAAATTTTTTGATTTTTCCTGCTCCTCTTAGCATGATAAAGAAGATTCAAAGAGAGTGAGATGCCAGCTCCTTTCATTCAGTCAGTAGCTTCAATCATTTCTGGACGTTTTTCAATGGCAAAAATCAATGAATATTGTAAATGCACAAACAGTAATTTCTCCGCATTGCAAGGTGCAATTCTGAAATTTTTTGCTTTTTCCTGCTCCTCTTAGCATGATAAAGAAGATTCAAAGAGAGTGAGATGCCAGCTCCTTTCATTCAGTCAGTAGCTTCAATCATTTCTGGACGTTTTTCAATGGCAAAAATCAATGAATATTGTAAATGCACAAACAGTAATTTCTCCGCATTGCAAGGTGCAATTCTGAAATTTTTTGCTTTTTCCTGCTCCTCTTAGCATGATAAAGAAGATTCAAAGAGAGTGAGATGCCAGCTCCTTTCATTCAGTCAGTAGCTTCAAACATTTCTGGTATATGAATAACATGATGTTTTTCAATGGCAAAAATCAATGAATATTGTAAAAGCACAAACAGTAATTTCTCCGCATTGCAAGGTGCAATTCTGAAATTTTTTGCTTTTTCCTGCTCCTCTTAGCATGATAAAGAAGATTCAAAGAGAGTGAGATGCCAGCTCCTTTCATTCAGTCAGTAGCTTCAATCATTTCTGGACGTTTTTCAATGGCAAAAATCAATGAATATTGTAAATGCACAAACAGTAATTTCTCCGCATTGCAAGGTGCAATTCTGAAATTTTTTGCTTTTTCCTGCTCCTCTTAGCATGATAAAGAAGATTCAAAGAGAGTGAGATGCCAGCTCCTTTCATTCAGTCAGTAGCTTCAATCATTTCTGGTATATGAATAACATGATGTTTTTCAATGGCAAAAATCAATGAATATTGTAAATGCACAAACAGTAATTTCTCCACATTGCAAGGTGCAATTCTGAAATTTTTTGCTTTTTCCTGCTCCTCTTAGCATGATAAAGAAGATTCAAAGAGAGTGAGATGCCAGCTCCTTTCATTCAGTCAGTAGCTTCAATCATTTCTGGACGTTTTTCAATGGCAAAAATCAATGAATATTGTAAATGCACAAACAGTAATTTCTCCGCATTGCAAGGTGCAATTCTGAAATTTTTTGCTTTTTCCTGCTCCTCTTAGCATGATAAAGAAGATTCAAAGAGAGCGAGATGCCAGCTCCTTTCATTCAGTCAGTAGCTTCAATCATTTCTGGTATATGAATAACATGATGTTTTTCAATGGCAAAAATCAATGAATATTGTAAATGCACAAACAGTAATTTCTCCGCATTGCAAGGTGCAATTCTGAAATTTTTTGCTTTTTCCTGCTCCTCTTAGCATGATAAAGAAGATTCAAAGAGAGTGAGATGCCAGCTCCTTTCATTCAGTCAGTAGCTTCAATCATTTCTGGACGTTTTTCAATGGCAAAAATCAATGAATATTGTAAATGCACAAACAGTAATTTCTCCGCATTGCAAGGTGCAATTCTGAAATTTTTTGCTTTTTCCTGCTCCTCTTAGCATGATAAAGAAGATTCAAAGAGAGTGAGATGCCAGCTCCTTTCATTCAGTCAGTAGCTTCAAACATTTCTGGTATATGAATAACATGATGTTTTTCAATGGCAAAAATCAATGAATATTGTAAATGCACAAACAGTAATTTCTCCGCATTGCAAGGTGCAATTCTGAAATTTTTTGCTTTTTCCTGCTCCTCTTAGCATGATAAAGAAGATTCAAAGAGAGTGAGATGCCAGCTCCTTTCATTCAGTCAGTAGCTTCAATCATTTCTGGACGTTTTTCAATGGCAAAAATCAATGAATATTGTAAATGCACAAACAGTAATTTCTCCGCATTGCAAGGTGCAATTCTGAAATTTTTTGCTTTTTCCTGCTCCTCTTAGCATGATAAAGAAGATTCAAAGAGAGTGAGATGCCAGCTCCTTTCATTCAGTCAGTTGCTTCAATCATTTCTGGACGTTTTTCAATGGCAAAAATCAGTGAATATTGCAAATGCACAAACAGTAATTTCTCCGCATTGCAAGGTGCAATTCTGAAATTTTTTGCTTTTTCCTGCTCCTCTTAGCATGATAAAGAAGATTCAAAGAGAGTGAGATGCCAGCTCCTTTCATTCAGTCAGTAGCTTCAATCATTTCTGGACGTTTTTCAATGGCAAAAATCAATGAATATTGTAAATGCACAAACAGTAATTTCTCCGCATTGCAAGGTGCAATTCTGAAATTTTTTGCTTTTTCCTGCTCCTCTTTGCATGATAAAGAAGATTCAAAGAGAGTGAGATGCCAGCTCCTTTCATTCAGTCAGTAGCTTCAATCATTTCTGGTATATGAATAACATGATGTTTTTCAATGGCAAAAATCAATGAATATTGTAAATGCACAAACAGTAATTTCTCCGCATTGCAAGGTGCAATTCTGAAATTTTTGGCTTTTTCCTGCTCCTCTTAGCATGATAAAGAAGATTCAAAGAGAGTGAGATGCCAGCTCCTTTCATTCAGTCAGTAGCTTCAATCATTTCTGGATGTTTTTCAATGGCAAAAATCAATGAATATTGTAAATGCACAAACAGTAATTTCTCCGCATTGCAAGGTGCAATTCTGAAATTTCTTGCATTTTCCTGCTCCTCTTAGCATGATAAAGAAGATTCAAAGAGAGTGAGATGCCAGCTCCTTTCATTCAGTCAGTAGCTTCAATCATTTCTGGACGTTTTTCAATGGCAAAAATCAATGAATATTGTAAATGCACAAACAGTAATTTCTCCGCATTGCAAGGTGCAATTCTGAAATTTTTTGCTTTTTCCTGCTCCTCTTAGCATGATAAAGAAGATTCAAAGAGAGTGAGATGCCAGCTCCTTTCATTCAGTCAGAAGCTTCAAACATTTCTGGTATATGAATAACATGATGTTTTTCAATGGCAAAAATCAATGAATATTGTAAATGCACAAACAGTAATTTCTCCGCATTGCAAGGTGCAATTCTGAAATTTTTTGCTTTTTCCTGCTCCTCTTAGCATGATAAAGAAGATTCAAAGAGAGTGAGATGCCAGCTTCTTTCATTCAGTCAGTAGCTTCAATCATTTCTGGTATATGAATAACATGATGTTTTTCAATGGCAAAAATCAATGAATATTGTAAATGCACAAACAGTAATTTCTCCGCATTGCAAGTTGCAATTCTGAAATTTTTTGCTTTTTCCTGCTCCTCTTAGCATGATAAAGAAGATTCAAAGAGAGTGAGATGCCAGCTCCTTTCATTCAGTCAGTAGCTTCAATCATTTCTGGACGTTTTTCAATGGCAAAAATCAATGAATATTGTAAATGCACAAACAGTAATTTCTCCGCATTGCAAGGTGCAATTCTGAAATTTTTTGCTTTTTCCTGCTCCTCTTAGCATGATAAAGAAGATTCAAAGAGAGTGAGATGCCAGCTCCTTTCATTCAGTCAGTAGCTTCAATCATTTCTGGACGTTTTTCAATGGCAAAAATCAATGAATATTGTAAATGCACAAACAGTAATTTCTCCGCATTGCAAGGTGCAATTCTGAAATTTTTTGCTTTTTCCTGCTCCTCTTAGCATGATAAAGAAGATTCAAAGAGAGTGAGATGCCAGCTCCTTTCATTCAGTCAGTAGCTTCAAACATTTCTGGTATATGAATAACATGATGTTTTTTAATGGCAAAAATCAATGAATATTGTAAAAGCACAAACAGTAATTTCTCCGCATTGCAAGGTGCAATTCTGAAATTTTTTGCTTTTTCCTGCTCCTCTTAGCATGATAAAGAAGATTCAAAGAGAGTGAGATGCCAGCTCCTTTCATTCAGTCAGTAGCTTCAATCATTTCTGGACGTTTTTCAATGGCAAAAATCAATGAATATTGTAAATGCACAAACAGTAATTTCTCCGCATTGCAAGGTGCAATTCTGAAATTTTTTGCTTTTTCCTGCTCCTCTTAGCATGATAAAGAAGATTCAAAGAGAGTGAGATGCCAGCTCCTTTCATTCAGTCAGCAGCTTCAATCATTTCTGGACATTTTTCAATGGCAAAAATCAATGAATATTGTAAATGCACAAACAGTAATTTCTCCGCATTGCAAGGTGCAATTCTGAAATTTTTTGCTTTTTCCTGCTCCTCTTAGCATGATAAAGAAGATTCAAAGAGAGTGAGATGCCAGCTCCTTTCATTCAGTCAGTAGCTTCAAACATTTCTGGTATATGAATAACATGATTGTTTTTCAATGGCAAAAATCAATGAATATTGTAAAAGCACAAACAGTAATTTCTCCGCATTGCAAGGTGCAATTCTGAAATTTTTTGCTTTTTCCTGCTCCTCTTAGCATGATAAAGAAGATTCAAAGAGAGTGAGATGCCAGCTCCTTTCATTCAGTCAGTAGCTTCAATCATTTCTGGACGTTTTTCAATGGCAAAAATCAATGAATATTGTAAATGCACAAACAGTAATTTCTCCGCATTGCAAGGTGCAATTCTGAAATTTTTTGCTTTTTCCTGCTCCTCTTAGCATGATAAAGAAGATTCAAAGAGAGTGAGATGCCAGCTCCTTTCATTCAGTCACTAGCTTCAATCATTTCTGGTATATGAATAACATGATGTTTTTCAATGGCAAAAATCAATGAATATTGTAAATGCACAAACAGTAATTTCTCCGCATTGCAAGTTGCAATTCTGAAATTTTTTGCTTTTTCCTGCTCCTCTTAGCATGATAAAGAAGATTCAAAGAGAGTGAGATGCCAGCTCCTTTCATTCAGTCAGTAGCTTCAATTATTTCTGGATGTTTTTCAATGGCAAAAATCAATGAATATTGTAAATGCACAAACAGTAATTTCTCCGCATTGCAAGGTGCAATTCTGAAATTTTTTGCTTTTTCCTGCTCCTCTTAGCATGATAAAGAAGATTCAAAGAGAGTGAGATGCCAGCTCCTTTCATTCAGTCAGTTGCTTCAATCATTTCTGGACGTTTTTCAATGGCAAAAATCAGTGAATATTGCAAATGCACAAACAGTAATTTCTCCGCATTGCAAGGTGCAATTCTGAAATTTCTTGCATTTTCCTGCTCCTCTTAGCATGATAAAGAAGATTCAAAGAGAGTGAGATGCCAGCTCCTTTCATTCAGTCAGTAGCTTCAAACATTTCTGGTATATGAATAACATGATGTTTTTCAATGGCAAAAATCAATGAATATTGTAAATGCACAAACAGTAATTTCTCCGCATTGCAAGGTGCAATTCTGAAATTTTTTGCTTTTTCCTGCTCCTCTTAGCATGATAAAGAAGATTCAAAGAGAGTGAGATGCCAGCTCCTTTCATTCAGTCAGTAGCTTCAATCATTTCTGGTATATGAATAACATGATGTTTTTCAATGGCAAAAATCAATGAATATTGTAAATGCACAAACAGTAATTTCTCCGCATTGCAAGTTGCAATTCTGAAATTTTTTGCTTTTTCCTGCTCCTCTTAGCATGATAAAGAAGATTCAAAGAGAGTGAGATGCCAGCTCCTTTCATTCAGTCAGTAGCTTCAATCATTTCTGGACGTTTTTCAATGGCAAAAATCAATGAATATTGTAAATGCACAAACAGTAATTTCTCCGCATTGCAAGGTGCAATTCTGAAATTTTTTGCTTTTTCCTGCTCCTCTTAGCATGATAAAGAAGATTCAAAGAGAGTGAGATGCCAGCTCCTTTCATTCAGTCAGTAGCTTCAATCATTTCTGGACGTTTTTCAATGGCAAAAATCAATGAATATTGTAAATGCACAAACAGTAATTTCTCCGCATTGCAAGGTGCAATTCTGAAATTTTTTGCTTTTTCCTGCTCCTCTTAGCATGATAAAGAAGATTCAAAGAGAGTGAGATGCCAGCTCCTTTCATTCAGTCAGTAGCTTCAAACATTTCTGGTATATGAATAACATGATGTTTTTCAATGGCAAAAATCAATGAATATTGTAAAAGCACAAACAGTAATTTCTCCGCATTGCAAGGTGCAATTCTGAAATTTTTTGCTTTTTCCTGCTCCTCTTAGCATGATAAAGAAGATTCAAAGAGAGTGAGATGCCAGCTCCTTTCATTCAGTCAGTAGCTTCAATCATTTCTGGACGTTTTTCAATGGCAAAAATCAATGAATATTGTAAATGCACAAACAGTAATTTCTCCGCATTGCAAGGTGCAATTCTGAAATTTTTTGCTTTTTCCTGCTCCTCTTAGCATGATAAAGAAGATTCAAAGAGAGTGAGATGCCAGCTCCTTTCATTCAGTCAGCAGCTTCAATCATTTCTGGACATTTTTCAATGGCAAAAATCAATGAATATTGTAAATGCACAAACAGTAATTTCTCCGCATTGCAAGGTGCAATTCTGAAATTTTTTGCTTTTTCCTGCTCCTCTTAGCATGATAAAGAAGATTCAAAGAGAGTGAGATGCCAGCTCCTTTCATTCAGTCAGTAGCTTCAAACATTTCTGGTATATGAATAACATGATGTTTTTCAATGGCAAAAATCAATGAATATTGTAAAAGCACAAACAGTAATTTCTCCGCATTGCAAGGTGCAATTCTGAAATTTTTTGCTTTTTCCTGCTCCTCTTAGCATGATAAAGAAGATTCAAAGAGAGTGAGATGCCAGCTCCTTTCATTCAGTCAGTAGCTTCAATCATTTCTGGACGTTTTTCAATGGCAAAAATCAATGAATATTGTAAATGCACAAACAGTAATTTCTCCGCATTGCAAGGTGCAATTCTGAAATTTTTTGCTTTTTCCTGCTCCTCTTAGCATGATAAAGAAGATTCAAAGAGAGTGAGATGCCAGCTCCTTTCATTCAGTCACTAGCTTCAATCATTTCTGGTATATAAATAACATGATGTTTTTCAATGGCAAAAATCAATGAATATTGTAAATGCACAAACAGTAATTTCTCCGCATTGCAAGTTGCAATTCTGAAATTTTTTGCTTTTTCCTGCTCCTCTTAGCATGATAAAGAAGATTCAAAGAGAGTGAGATGCCAGCTCCTTTCATTCAGTCAGTAGCTTCAATTATTTCTGGATGTTTTTCAATGGCAAAAATCAATGAATATTGTAAATGCACAAACAGTAATTTCTCCGCATTGCAAGGTGCAATTCTGAAATTTTTTGCTTTTTCCTGCTCCTCTTAGCATGATAAAGAAGATTCAAAGAGAGTGAGATGCCAGCTCCTTTCATTCAGTCAGTTGCTTCAATCATTTCTGGACGTTTTTCAATGGCAAAAATCAGTGAATATTGCAAATGCACAAACAGTAATTTCTCCGCATTGCAAGGTGCAATTCTGAAATTTTTTGCTTTTTCCTGCTCCTCTTAGCATGATAAAGAAGATTCAAAGAGAGTGAGATGCCAGCTCCTTTCATTCAGTCAGTAGCTTCAATCATTTCTGGACGTTTTTCAATGGCAAAAATCAATGAATATTGTAAATGCACAAACAGTAATTTCTCCGCATTGCAAGGTGCAATTCTGAAATTTTTTGCTTTTTCCTGCTCCTCTTTGCATGATAAAGAAGATTCAAAGAGAGTGAGATGCCAGCTCCTTTCATTCAGTCAGTAGCTTCAATCATTTCTGGTATATGAATAACATGATGTTTTTCAATGGCAAAAATCAATGAATATTGTAAATGCACAAACAGTAATTTCTCCGCATTGCAAGGTGCAATTCTGAAATTTTTGGCTTTTTCCTGCTCCTCTTAGCATGATAAAGAAGATTCAAAGAGAGTGAGATGCCAGCTCCTTTCATTCAGTCAGTAGCTTCAATCATTTCTGGATGTTTTTCAATGGCAAAAATCAATGAATATTGTAAATGCACAAACAGTAATTTCTCCGCATTGCAAGGTGCAATTCTGAAATTTCTTGCATTTTCCTGCTCCTCTTAGCATGATAAAGAAGATTCAAAGAGAGTGAGATGCCAGCTCCTTTCATTCAGTCAGTAGCTTCAATCATTTCTGGACGTTTTTCAATGGCAAAAATCAATGAATATTGTAAATGCACAAACAGTAATTTCTCCGCATTGCAAGGTGCAATTCTGAAATTTTTTGCTTTTTCCTGCTCCTCTTAGCATGATAAAGAAGATTCAAAGAGAGTGAGATGCCAGCTCCTTTCATTCAGTCAGTAGCTTCAAACATTTCTGGTATATGAATAACATGATGTTTTTCAATGGCAAAAATCAATGAATATTGTAAATGCACAAACAGTAATTTCTCCGCATTGCAAGGTGCAATTCTGAAATTTTTTGCTTTTTCCTGCTCCTCTTAGCATGATAAAGAAGATTCAAAGAGAGTGAGATGCCAGCTCCTTTCATTCAGTCAGTAGCTTCAATCATTTCTGGTATGTGAATAACATGATGTTTTTCAATGGCAAAAATCAATGAATATTGTAAATGCACAAACAGTAATTTCTCCGCATTGCAAGTTGCAATTCTGAAATTTTTTGCTTTTTCCTGCTCCTCTTAGCATGATAAAGAAGATTCAAAGAGAGTGAGATGCCAGCTCCTTTCATTCAGTCAGTAACTTCAATCATTTCTGGACGTTTTTCAATGGCAAAAATCAATGAATATTGTAAATGCACAAACAGTAATTTCTCCGCATTGCAAGGTGCAATTCTGAAATTTTTTGCTTTTTCCTGCTCCTCTTAGCATGATAAAGAAGATTCAAAGAGAGTGAGATGCCAGCTCCTTTCATTCAGTCAGTAGCTTCAATCATTTCTGGACGTTTTTCAATGGCAAAAATCAATGAATATTGTAAATGCACAAACAGTAATTTCTCCGCATTGCAAGGTGCAATTCTGAAATTTTTTGCTTTTTCCTGCTCCTCTTAGCATGATAAAGAAGATTCAAAGAGAGTGAGATGCCAGCTCCTTTCATTCAGTCAGTAGCTTCAAACATTTCTGGTATATGAATAACATGATGTTTTTCAATGGCAAAAATCAATGAATATTGTAAAAGCACAAACAGTAATTTCTCCGCATTGCAAGGTGCAATTCTGAAATTTTTTGCTTTTTCCTGCTCCTCTTAGCATGATAAAGAAGATTCAAAGAGAGTGAGATGCCAGCTCCTTTCATTCAGTCAGTAGCTTCAATCATTTCTGGACGTTTTTCAATGGCAAAAATCAATGAATATTGTAAATGCACAAACAGTAATTTCTCCGCATTGCAAGGTGCAATTCTGAAATGTTTTGCTTTTTCCTGCTCCTCTTAGCATGATAAAGAAGATTCAAAGAGAGTGAGATGCCAGCTCCTTTCATTCAGTCAGTAGCTTCAATGATTTCTGGTATATGAATAACATGATGTTTTTCAATGGCAAAAATCAATGAATATTGTAAATGCACAAACAGTAATTTCTCCACATTGCAAGGTGCAATTCTGAAATTTTTTGCTTTTTCCTGCTCCTCTTAGCATGATAAAGAAGATTCAAAGAGAGTGAGATGCCAGCTCCTTTCATTCAGTCAGTAGCTTCAATCATTTCTGGACGTTTTTCAATGGCAAAAATCAATGAATATTGTAAATGCACAAACAGTAATTTCTCCGCATTGCAAGGTGCAATTCTGAAATTTTTTGCTTTTTCCTGCTCCTCTTAGCATGATAAAGAAGATTCAAAGAGAGCGAGATGCCAGCTCCTTTCATTCAGTCAGTAGCTTCAATCATTTCTGGTATATGAATAACATGATGTTTTTCAATGGCAAAAATCAATGAATATTGTAAATGCACAAACAGTAATTTCTCCGCATTGCAAGGTGCAATTCTGAAATTTTTTGCTTTTTCCTGCTCCTCTTAGCATGATAAAGAAGATTCAAAGAGAGTGAGATGCCAGCTCCTTTCATTCAGTCAGTAGCTTCAATCATTTCTGGACATTTTTCAATGGCAAAAATCAATGAATATTGTAAATGCACAAACAGTAATTTCTCCGCATTGCAAGGTGCAATTCTGAAATTTTTTGCTTTTTCCTGCTCCTCTTAGCATGATAAAGAAGATTCAAAGAGAGTGAGATGCCAGCTCCTTTCATTCAGTCAGTAGCTTCAAACATTTCTAGTATATGAATAACATGATGTTTTTCAATGGCAAAAATCAATGAATATTGTAAATGCACAAACAGTAATTTCTCCGCATTGCAAGGTGCAATTCTGAAATTTTTTGCTTTTTCCTGCTCCTCTTAGCATGATAAAGAAGATTCAAAGAGAGTGAGATGCCAGCTCCTTTCATTCAGTCAGTAGCTTCAATCATTTCTGGACGTTTTTCAATGGCAAAAATCAATGAATATTGTAAATGCACAAACAGTAATTTCTCCGCATTGCAAGGTGCAATTCTGAAATTTTTTGCTTTTTCCTGCTCCTCTTAGCATGATAAAGAAGATTCAAAGAGAGTGAGATGCCAGCTCCTTTCATTCAGTCAGTAGCTTCAATCATTTCTGGACGTTTTTCAATGGCAAAAATCAATGAATATTGTAAATGCACAAACAGTAATTTCTCCGCATTGCAAGGTGCAATTCTGAAATTTTTTGCTTTTTCCTGCTCCTCTTAGCATGATAAAGAAGATTCAAAGAGAGTGTGATGCCAGCTCCTTTCATTCAGTCAGTAGCTTCAATCATTTCTGGTATATGAATAACATGATGTTTTTCAATGGCAAAAATCAATGAATATTGTAAATGCACAAACAGTAATTTCTCCGCATTGCAAGGTGCAATTCTGAAATTTTTTGCTTTTTCCTGCTCCTCTTAGCATGATAAAGAAGATTCAAAGAGAGTGAGATGCCAGCTCCTTTCATTCAGTCAGCAGCTTCAATCATTTCTGGACATTTTTCAATGGCAAAAATCAATGAATATTGTAAATGCACAAACAGTAATTTCTCCGCATTGCAAGGTGCAATTCTGAAATTTTTTGCTTTTTCCTGCTCCTCTTAGCATGATAAAGAAGATTCAAAGAGAGTGAGATGCCAGCTCCTTTCATTCAGTCAGTAGCTTCAAACATTTCTGGTATATGAATAACATGATGTTTTTCAATGGCAAAAATCAATGAATATTGTAAAAGCACAAACAGTAATTTCTCCGCATTGCAAGGTGCAATTCTGAAATTTTTTGCTTTTTCCTGCTCCTCTTAGCATGATAAAGAAGATTCAAAGAGAGTGAGATGCCAGCTCCTTTCATTCAGTCAGTAGCTTCAATCATTTCTGGACGTTTTTCAATGGCAAAAATCAATGAATATTGTAAATGCACAAACAGTAATTTCTCCGCATTGCAAGGTGCAATTCTGAAATTTTTTGCTTTTTCCTGCTCCTCTTACCATGATAAAGAAGATTCAAAGAGAGTGAGATGCCAGCTCCTTTCATTCAGTCAGTAGCTTCAATCATTTCTGGTATATGAATAACATGATGTTTTTCAATGGCAAAAATCAATGAATATTGTAAATGCACAAACAGTAATTTCTCCGCATTGCAAGTTGCAATTCTGAAATTTTTTGCTTTTTCCTGCTCCTCTTAGCATGATAAAGAAGATTCAAAGAGAGTGAGATGCCAGCTCCTTTCATTCAGTCAGTAGCTTCAATTATTTCTGGACGTTTTTCAATGGCAAAAATCAATGAATATTGTAAATGCACAAACAGTAATTTCTCCGCATTGCAAGGTGCAATTCTGAAATTTTTTGCTTTTTCCTGCTCCTCTTAGCATGATAAAGAAGATTCAAAGAGAGTGAGATGCCAGCTCCTTTCATTCAGTCAGTTGCTTCAATCATTTCTGGACGTTTTTCAATGGCAAAAATCAGTGAATATTGTAAATGCACAAACAGTAATTTCTCCGCATTGCAAGGTGCAATTCTGAAATTTTTTGCTTTTTCCTGCTCCTCTTAGCATGATAAAGAAGATTCAAAGAGAGTGAGATGCCAGCTCCTTTCATTCAGTCAGTAGCTTCAATCATTTCTGGACGTTTTTCAATGGCAAAAATCAATGAATATTGTAAATGCACAAACAGTAATTTCTCCGCATTGCAAGGTGCAATTCTGAAATTTTTTGCTTTTTCCTGCTCCTCTTAGCATGATAAAGAAGATTCAAAGAGAGTGAGATGCCAGCTCCTTTCATTCAGTCAGTAGCTTCAATCATTTCTGGTATATGAATAACATGATGTTTTTCAATGGCAAAAATCAATGAATATTGTAAATGCACAAACAGTAATTTCTCCGCATTGCAAGTTGCAATTCTGAAATTTTTTGCTTTTTCCTGCTCCTCTTAGCATGATAAAGAAGATTCAAAGAGAGTGAGATGCCAGCTCCTTTCATTCAGTCAGTAGCTTCAATCATTTCTGGACGTTTTTCAATGGCAAAAATCAATGAATATTGTAAATGCACAAACAGTAATTTCTCCGCATTGCAAGGTGCAATTCTGAAATTTTTTGCTTTTTCCTGCTCCTCTTAGCATGATAAAGAAGATTCAAGGAGAGTGAGATGCCAGCTCCTTTCATTCAGTCAGTAGCTTCAATCATTTCTGGACGTTTTTCAATGGCAAAAATCAATGAATATTGTAAATGCACAAACAGTAATTTCTCCGCATTGCAAGGTGCAATTCTGAAATTTTTTGCTTTTTCCTGCTCCTCTTAGCATGATAAAGAAGATTCAAAGAGAGTGAGATGCCAGCTCCTTTCATTCAGTCAGTAGCTTCAAACATTTCTGGTATATGAATAACATGATGTTTTTCAATGGCAAAAATCAATGAATATTGTAAAAGCACAAACAGTAATTTCTCCGCATTGCAAGGTGCAATTCTGAAATTTTTTGCTTTTTCCTGCTCCTCTTAGCATGATAAAGAAGATTCAAAGAGAGTGAGATGCCAGCTCCTTTCATTCAGTCAGTAGCTTCAATCATTTCTGGACGTTTTTCAATGGCAAAAATCAATGAATATTGTAAATGCACAAACAGTAATTTCTCCGCATTGCAAGGTGCAATTCTGAAATTTTTTGCTTTTTCCTGCTCCTCTTAGCATGATAAAGAAGATTCAAAGAGAGTGAGATGCCAGCTCCTTTCATTCAGTCAGTAGCTTCAATCATTTCTGGTATATGAATAACATAATGTTTTTCAATGGCAAAAATCAATGAATATTGTAAATGCACAAACAGTAATTTCTCCACATTGCAAGGTGCAATTCTGAAATTTTTTGCTTTTTCCTGCTCCTCTTAGCATGATAAAGAAGATTCAAAGAGAGTGAGATGCCAGCTCCTTTCATTCAGTCAGTAGCTTCAATCATTTCTGGACGTTTTTCAATGGCAAAAATCAATGAATATTGTAAATGCACAAACAGTAATTTCTCCGCATTGCAAGGTGCAATTCTGAAATTTTTTGCTTTTTCCTGCTCCTCTTAGCATGATAAAGAAGATTCAAAGAGAGCGAGATGCCAGCTCCTTTCATTCAGTCAGTAGCTTCAATCATTTCTGGTATATGAATAACATGATGTTTTTCAATGGCAAAAATCAATGAATATTGTAAATGCACAAACAGTAATTTCTCCGCATTGCAAGGTGCAATTCTGAAATTTTTTGCTTTTTCCTGCTCCTCTTAGCATGATAAAGAAGATTCAAAGAGAGTGAGATGCCAGCTCCTTTCATTCAGTCAGTAGCTTCAATCATTTCTGGACGTTTTTCAATGGCAAAAATCAATGAATATTGTAAATGCACAAACAGTAATTTCTCCGCATTGCAAGGTGCAATTCTGAAATTTTTTGCTTTTTCCTGCTCCTCTTAGCATGATAAAGAAGATTCAAAGAGAGTGAGATGCCAGCTCCTTTCATTCAGTCAGTAGCTTCAAACATTTCTAGTATATGAATAACATGATGTTTTTCAATGGCAAAAATCAATGAATATTGTAAATGCACAAACAGTAATTTCTCCGCATTGCAAGGTGCAATTCTGAAATTTTTTGCTTTTTCCTGCTCCTCTTAGCATGATAAAGAAGATTCAAAGAGAGTGAGATGCCAGCTCCTTTCATTCAGTCAGTAGCTTCAATCATTTCTGGACGTTTTTCAATGGCAAAAATCAATGAATATTGTAAATGCACAAACAGTAATTTCTCCGCATTGCAAGGTGCAATTCTGAAATTTTTTGCTTTTTCCTGCTCCTCTTAGCATGATAAAGAAGATTCAAAGAGAGTGAGATGCCAGCTCCTTTCATTCAGTCAGTAGCTTCAATCATTTCTGGACGTTTTTCAATGGCAAAAATCAATGAATATTGTAAATGCACAAACAGTAATTTCTCCGCATTGCAAGGTGCAATTCTGAAATTTTTTGCTTTTTCCTGCTCCTCTTAGCATGATAAAGAAGATTCAAAGAGAGTGAGATGCCAGCTCCTTTCATTCAGTCAGCAGCTTCAATCATTTCTGGACATTTTTCAATGGCAAAAATCAATGAATATTGTAAATGCACAAACAGTAATTTCTCCGCATTGCAAGGTGCAATTCTGAAATTTTTTGCTTTTTCCTGCTCCTCTTAGCATGATAAAGAAGATTCAAAGAGAGTGAGATGCCAGCTCCTTTCATTCAGTCAGTAGCTTCAAACATTTCTGGTATATGAATAACATGATGTTTTTCAATGGCAAAAATGAATGAATATTGTAAAAGCACAAACAGTAATTTCTCCGCATTGCAAGGTGCAATTCTGAAATTTTTTGCTTTTTCCTGCTCCTCTTAGCATGATAAAGAAGATTCAAAGAGAGTGAGATGCCAGCTCCTTTCATTCAGTCAGTAGCTTCAATCATTTCTGGACGTTTTTCAATGGCAAAAATCAATGAATATTGTAAATGCACAAACAGTAATTTCTCCGCATTGCAAGGTGCAATTCTGAAATTTTTTGCTTTTTCCTGCTCCTCTTAGCATGATAAAGAAGATTCAAAGAGAGTGAGATGCCAGCTCCTTTCATTCAGTCAGTAGCTTCAATCATTTCTGGTATATGAATAACATGATGTTTTTCAATGGCAAAAATCAATGAATATTGTAAATGCACAAACAGTAATTTCTCCGCATTGCAAGTTGCAATTCTGAAATTTTTTGCTTTTTCCTGCTCCTCTTAGCATGATAAAGAAGATTCAAAGAGAGTGAGATGCCAGCTCCTTTCATTCAGTCAGTAGCTTCAATTATTTCTGGACGTTTTTCAATGGCAAAAATCAATGAATATTGTAAATGCACAAACAGTAATTTCTCCGCATTGCAAGGTGCAATTCTGAAATTTTTTGCTTTTTCCTGCTCCTCTTAGCATGATAAAGAAGATTCAAAGAGAGTGAGATGCCAGCTCCTTTCATTCAGTCAGTTGCTTCAATCATTTCTGGACGTTTTTCAATGGCAAAAATCAGTGAATATTGTAAATGCACAAACAGTAATTTCTCCGCATTGCAAGGTGCAATTCTGAAATTTTTTGCTTTTTCCTGCTCCTCTTAGCATGATAAAGAAGATTCAAAGAGAGTGAGATGCCAGCTCCTTTCATTCAGTCAGTAGCTTCAATCATTTCTGGACGTTTTTCAATGGCAAAAATCAATGAATATTGTAAATGCACAAACAGTAATTTCTCCGCATTGCAAGGTGCAATTCTGAAATTTTTTGCTTTTTCCTGCTCCTCTTTGCATGATAAAGAAGATTCAAAGAGAGTGAGATGCCAGCTCCTTTCATTCAGTCAGTAGCTTCAATCATTTCTGGTATATGAATAACATGATGTTTTTCAATGGCAAAAATCAATGAATATTGAAAATGCACAAACAGTAATTTCTCCGCATTGCAAGGTGCAATTCTGAAATTTTTGGCTTTTTCCTGCTCCTCTTAGCATGATAAAGAAGATTCAAAGAGAGTGAGATGCCAGCTCCTTTCATTCAGTCAGCAGCTTCAATCATTTCTGGACATTTTTCAATGGCAAAAATCAATGAATATTGTAAATGCACAAACAGTAATTTCTCCGCATTGCAAGGTGCAATTCTGAAATTTTTTGCTTTTTCCTGCTCCTCTTAGCATGATAAAGAAAATTCAAAGAGAGTGAGATGCCAGCTCCTTTCATTCAGTCAGTAGCTTCAAACATTTCTGGTATATGAATAACATGATGTTTTTCAATGGCAAAAATCAATGAATATTGTAAAAGCACAAACAGTAATTTCTCCGCATTGCAAGGTGCAATTCTGAAATTTTTTGCTTTTTCCTGCTCCGCTTAGCATGATAAAGAAGATTCAAAGAGAGTGAGATGCCAGCTCCTTTCATTCAGTCAGTAGCTTCAATCATTTCTGGACGTTTTTCAATGGCAAAAATCAATGAATATTGTAAATGCACAAACAGTAATTTCTCCGCATTGCAAGGTGCAATTCTGAAATTTTTTGCTTTTTCCTGCTCCTCTTAGCATGATAAAGAAGATTCAAAGAGAGTGAGATGCCAGCTCCTTTCATTCAGTCAGTAGCTTCAATCATTTCTGGTATATGAATAACATGATGTTTTTCAATGGCAAAAATCAATGAATATTGTAAATGCACAAACAGTAATTTCTCCGCATTGCAAGTTGCAATTCTGAAATTTTTTGCTTTTTCCTGCTCCTCTTAGCATGATAAAGAAGATTCAAAGAGAGTGAGATGCCAGCTCCTTTCATTCAGTCAGTAGCTTCAATTATTTCTGGACGTTTTTCAATGGCAAAAATCAATGAATATTGTAAATGCACAAACAGTAATTTCTCCGCATTGCAAGGTGCAATTCTGAAATTTTTTGCTTTTTCCTGCTCCTCTTAGCATGATAAAGAAGATTCAAAGAGAGTGAGATGCCAGCTCCTTTCATTCAGTCAGTTGCTTCAATCATTTCTGGACGTTTTTCAATGGCAAAAATCAGTGAATATTGTAAATGCACAAACAGTAATTTCTCCGCATTGCAAGGTGCAATTCTGAAATTTTTTGCTTTTTCCTGCTCCTCTTAGCATGATAAAGAAGATTCAAAGAGAGTGAGATGCCAGCTCCTTTCATTCAGTCAGTAGCTTCAATCATTTCTGGACGTTTTTCAATGGCAAAAATCAATGAATATTGTAAATGCACAAACAGTAATTTCTCCGCATTGCAAGGTGCAATTCTGAAATTTTTTGCTTTTTCCTGCTCCTCTTTGCATGATAAAGAAGATTCAAAGAGAGTGAGATGCCAGCTCCTTTCATTCAGTCAGTAGCTTCAATCATTTCTGGTATATGAATAACATGATGTTTTTCAATGGCAAAAATCAATGAATATTGAAAATGCACAAACAGTAATTTCTCCGCATTGCAAGGTGCAATTCTGAAATTTTTGGCTTTTTCCTGCTCCTCTTAACATGATAAAGAAGATTCAAAGAGAGTGAGATGCCAGCTCCTTTCATTCAGTCAGTAGCTTCAATCATTTCTGGATGTTTTTCAATGTCAAAAATCAATGAATATTGTAAATGCACAAACAGTAATTTCTCCGCATTGCAAGGTGCAATTCTGAAATTTCTTGCATTTTCCTGCTCCTCTTAGCATGATAAAGAAGATTCAAAGAGAGTGAGATGCCAGCTCCTTTCATTCAGTCAGTAGCTTCAATCATTTCTGGACGTTTTTCAATGGCAAAAATCAATGAATATTGTAAATGCACAAACAGTAATTTCTCCGCATTGCAAGGTGCAATTCTGAAATTTTTTGCTTTTTCCTGCTCCTCTTAGCATGATAAAGAAGATTCAAAGAGAGTGAGATGCCAGCTCCTTTCATTCAGTCAGTAGCTTCAAACATTTCTGGTATATGAATAACATGATGTTTTTCAATGGCAAAAATCAATGAATATTGTACATGCACAAACAGTAATTTCTCCGCATTGCAAGGTGCAAATCTGAAATTTTTTGCTTTTTCCTGCTCCCCTTAGCATGATAAAGAAGATTCAAAGACAGTGAGATGCCAGCTCCTTTCATTCAGTCAGTAGCTTCAATCATTTCTGGACGTTTTTCAATGGCAAAAATCAATGAATATTGTAAATGCACAAACAGTAATTTCTCCGCATTGCAAGGTGCAATTCTGAAATTTTTTGCTTTTTCCTGCTCCTCTTAGCATGATAAAGAAGATTCAAAGAGAGTGAGATGCCAGCTTCTTTCATTCAGTCAGTAGCTTCAAACATTTCTGGGATATGAATAACATGATGTTTTTCAATGGCAAAAATTAATGAATATTGTAAATGCACAAACAGTAATTTCTCCGCATTGCAAGGTGCAATTCTGAAATTTTTTGCTTTTTCCTGCTCCTCTTAGCATGATAAAGAAGATTCAAAGAGAGTGAGATGCCAGCTCCTTTCATTCAGTCAGTAGCTTCAATCATTTCTGGACGTTTTTCAATGGCAAAAATCAATGAATATTGTAAATGCACAAACAGTAATTTCTCCGCATTGCAAGGTGCAATTCTGAAATTTTTTGCTTTTTCCTGCTCCTCTTAGCATGATAAAGAAGATTCAAAGAGAGTGAGATGCCAGCTCCTTTCATTCAGTCAGTAGCTTCAATCATTTCTGGACGTTTTTCAATGGCAAAAATCAATGAATATTGTAAATGCACAAACAGTAATTTCTCCGCATTGCAAGGTGCAATTCTGAAATTTTTTGCTTTTTCCTGCTCCTCTTAGCATGATAAAGAAGATTCAAAGAGAGTGAGATGCCAGCTCCTTTCATTCAGTCAGTAGCTTCAATCATTTCTGGTCTGTGAATAACATGATGTTTTTCAATGGCAAAAATCAATGAATATTGTAAATGCACAAACAGTAATTTCTCCGCATTGCAAGTTGCAATTCTGAAATTTTTTGCTTTTTCCTGCTCCTCTTAGCATGATAAAGAAGATTCAAAGAGAGTGAGATTCCAGCTCCTTTCATTCAGTCAGTAGCTTCAATCATTTCTGGACGTTTTTCAATGGCAAAAATCAATGAATATTGTAAATGCACAAACAGTAATTTCTCCGCATTGCAAGGTGCAATTCTGAAATTTTTTGCTTTTTCCTGCTCCTCTTAGCATGATAAAGAAGATTCAAAGAGAGTGAGATGCCAGCTCCTTTCATTCAGTGAGTAGCTTCAATCATTTCTGGACGTTTTTCAATGGCAAAAATCAATGAATATTGTAAATGCACAAACAGTAATTTCTCCGCATTGCAAGGTGCAATTTTGAAATTTTTTGCTTTTTCCTGCTCCTCTTAGCATGATAAAGAAGATTCAAAGAGAGTGAGATGCCAGCTCCTTTCATTCAGTCAGTAGCTTCAGTCATTTCTGGACGTTTTTCAATGGCAAAAATCAATGAATATTGTAAATGCACAAACAGTAATTTCTCCGCATTGCAAGGTGCAATTCTGAAATTTTTTGCTTTTTCCTGCTCCTCTTAGCATGATAAAGAAGATTCAAAGAGAGTGAGATGCCAGCTCCTTTCATTCAGTTAGTAGCTTCAATCATTTCTGGTATATGAATAACATGATGTTTTTCAATGGCAAAAATCAATGAATATTGTAAATGCACAAACAGTAATTTCTCCGCATTGCAAGGTGCAATTCTGAAATTTTTTGCTTTTTCCTGCTCCTCTTAGCATGATAAAGAAGATTCAAAGAGAGTGAGATGCCAGCTCCTTTCATTCAGTGAGTAGCTTCAATCATTTCTGGACGTTTTTCAATGGCAAAAATCAATGAATATTGTAAATGCACAAACAGTAATTTCTCCGCATTGCAAGGTGCAATTTTGAAATTTTTTGCTTTTTCCTGCTCCTCTTAGCATGATAAAGAAGATTCAAAGAGAGTGAGATGCCAGCTCCTTTCATTCAGTCAGTAGCTTCAGTCATTTCTGGACGTTTTTCAATGGCAAAAATCAATGAATATTGTAAATGCACAAACAGTAATTTCTCCGCATTGCAAGGTGCAATTCTGAAATTTTTTGCTTTTTCCTGCTCCTCTTAGCATAATAAAGAAGATTCAAAGAGAGTGAGATGCCAGCTCCTTTCATTCAGTCAGTAGCTTCAAACATTTCTGGTATAAACATTTCTGGACGTTTTTCAATGGCAAAAATCAATGAATATTGTAAATGCACAAACAGTAATATCTCCACATTGCAAGGTGCAATTCTGAAATTTTTTGCTTTTTCCTGCTAATCCTAGCATGATAAAGAAGATTCAAATAGAGTGAGATGCCAGCTCCTTTCGTTCAGTCAGTAGCTTCAAACATTTCTGGACGTTTTTCAATGGCAAAATTCAATGAATATTGTAAATGCACAAACAGTAATATCTCCACATTGCCAGGTGCAATTCTGAAATTTTTTGCTTTTTCCTGCTAATCCTAGCATGATAAAGAAGATTCAAAGAGAGTGAGATGCCAGCTCCTTTCATTCAGTCAGTAGCTTCAATCATTTCTGGACGTTTTTCAATGGCAAAAATCAATGAATATTGTAAATGCACAAACAGTAATTTCTCCGCATTGCAAGGTGCAATTCTGAAATTTTTTGCTTTTTCCTGCTCCTCTTAGCATGATAAAGAAGATTCAAAGAGAGTGAGATGACAGCTCCTTTCATTCAGTCAGTAGCTTCAATCATTTCTGGACGTTTTTCAATGGCAAAAATCAATGAATATTGTAAATGCACAAACAGTAATTTCTCCGCATTGCAAGGTGCAATTCTGAAATTTTTTGCTTTTTCCTGCTCCTCTTAGCATGATAAAGAAGATTCAAAGAGAGTGAGATGCCAGCTCCTTTCATTCAGTCAGTAGCTTCAATCATTTCTGGTATATGAATAACATGATGTTTTTCAATGGCAAAAATCAATGAATATTGTAAATGCACAAACAGTAATTTCTCCGCATTGCAAGGTGCAATTCTGAAATTTTTTGCTTTTTCCTGCTCCTCTTAGCATGATAAAGAAGATTCAAAGAGAGTGAGATGCCAGCTCCTTTCATTCAGTCAGTAGCTTCAATCATTTCTGGACGTTGTTCAATGGCAAAAATCAATGAATATTGTAAATGCACAAACAGTAATTTCTCCGCATTGCAAGATGCAATTCTGAAATATTTTGCTTTTTCCTGCTCCTCTTAGCATGGTAAAGAAGATTCAAAGAGAGTGAGATGCCAGCTCCTTTCATTCAGTCAGTAGCTTCAGTCATTTCTGGACGTTTTTCAATGCAAAAATCAATGAATATTGTAAATGCACAAACAGTAATTTCTCCGCATTGCAAGGTGCAATTCTGAAATTTTTTGCTTTTTCCTGCTCCTCTTAGCATGATAAAGAAGATTCAAAGAGAGTGAGATGCCAGCTCCTTTCATTCAGTCAGTAGCTTCAATCATTTCTGGTATATGAATAACATGATGTTTTTCAATGGCAAAAATCAATGAATATTGTAAATGCACAAACAATAATTTCTCCGCATTGCAAGGTGCAATTCTGAAATTTTTTGCTTTTTCCTGCTCCTCTTAGCATGATAAAGAAGATTCAAAGAGAGTGAGATGCCAGCTCCTTTCATTCAGTCAGTAGCTTCAATCATTTCTGGATGTTTTTCAATGGCAAAAATCAATGAATATTATAAATGCACAAACAGTAATTTCTCCGCATTGCAAGGTGCAATTCTGAAATTTCTTGCATTTTCCTGCTCCTCTTAGCATGATAAAGAAGATTCAAAGAGAGTGAGATGCCAGCTCCTTTCATTCAGTCAGTAGCTTCAATCATTTCTGGACGTTTTTCAATGGCAAAAATCAATGAATATTGTAAATGCACAAACAGTAATTTCTCCGCATTGCAAGGTGCAATTCTGAAATTTTTTGCTTTTTCCTGCTCCTCTTAGCATGATAAAGAAGATTCAAAGAGAGTGAGATGCCAGCTCCTTTCATTCAGTCAGTAGCTTCAAACATTTCTGGTATATGAATAACATGATGTTTTTCAATGGCAAAAATCAATGAATATTGTAAATGCACAAACAGTAATTTCTCCGCATTGCAAGGTGCAATTCTGAAATCTTTTGCTTTTTCCTGCTCCTCTTAGCATGATAAAGAAGATTCAAAGAGAGTGAGATGCCAGCTCCTTTCATTCAGTCAGTAGCTTCAATCATTTCTGGACGTTTTTCAATGGCAAAAATCAATGAATATTGTAAATGCACAAACAGTAATTTCTCCGCATTGCAAGGTGCAATTCTGAAATTTTTTGCTTTTTCCTGCTCCTATTAGCATGATAAAGAAGATTCAAAGAGAGTGAGATGCCAGCTTCTTTCATTGTCAGTAGCTTCAAACATTTCTGG
The DNA here is from genome assembly GCF_046119375.1 of Phyllobates terribilis. NCBI lineage: Eukaryota > Metazoa > Chordata > Amphibia > Anura > Dendrobatidae > Phyllobates > Phyllobates terribilis. The sequence continues at coordinate 121,549 of NW_027365064.1, read as the reverse complement.
GATATGAATAACATGATGTTTTTCAATGGCAAAAATTAATGAATATTGTAAATGCACAAACAGTAATTTCTCCGCATTGCAAGGTGCAATTCTGAAATTTTTTGCTTTTTCCTGCTCCTCTTAGCATGATAAAGAAGATTCAAAGAGAGTGAGATGCCAGCTCCTTTCATTCAGTCAGTAGCTTCAATCATTTCTGGACGTTTTTCAATGGCAAAAATCAATGAATATTGTAAATGCACAAACAGTAATTTCTCCGCATTGCAAGGTGCAATTCTGAAATTTTTTGCTTTTTCCTGCTCCTCTTAGCATGATAAAGAAGATTCAAAGAGAGTGAGATGCCAGCTCCTTTCATTCAGTCAGTAGCTTCAATCATTTCTGGACGTTTTTCAATGGCAAAAATCAATGAATATTGTAAATGCACAAACAGTAATTTCTCCGCATTGCAAGGTGCAATTCTGAAATTTTTTGCTTTTTCCTGCTCCTCTTAGCATGATAAAGAAGATTCAAAGAGAGTGAGATGCCAGCTCCTTTCATTCAGTCAGTAGCTTCAATCATTTCTGGTATATGAATAACATGATGTTTTTCAATGGCAAAAATCAATGAATATTGTAAATGCACAAACAGTAATTTCTCCGCATTGCAAGTTGCAATTCTGAAATTTTTTGCTTTTTCCTGCTCCTCTTAGCATGATAAAGAAGATTCAAAGAGAGTGAGATTCCGGCTCCTTTCATTCAGTCAGTAGCTTCAATCATTTCTGGACGTTTTTCAATGGCAAAAATCAATGAATATTGTAAATGCACAAACAGTAATTTCTCCGCATTGCAAGGTGCAATTCTGAATTTTTTTGCTTTTTCCTGCTCCTCTTAGCATGATAAAGAAGATTCAAAGAGAGTGAGATGCCAGCTCCTTTCATTCAGTCAGTAGCTTTAATCATTTCTGGACGTTTTTCAATGGCAAAAATCAATGAATATTGTAAATGCACAAACAGTAATTTCTCCGCATTGCAAGATGAAATTCTGAAATTTTTTGCTTTTTCCTGCTCCTCTTAGCATGATAAAGAAGACTCAAAGAGAGTGAGATGCCAGCTCCTTTCATTCAGTCAGTAGCTTCAATCATTTCTGGACGTTTTTCAATGGCAAAAATCAATGAATATTGTAAATGCACAAACAGTAATTTCTCCGCATTGCAAGGTGCAATTCTGAAATTTTTTGCTTTTTCCTGCTCCTCTTAGCATGATAAAGAAGATTCAAAGAGAGTGAGATGCCAGCTCCTTTCATTCAGTCAGTAGCTTCAATCATTTCTGGTATATGAATAACATGATGTTTTTCAATGGCAAAAATCAATGAATATTGTAAATGCACAAACAGTAATTTCTCCGCATTGCAAGGTGCAATTCTGAAATTTTTTGCTTTTTCCTGCTCCTCTTAGCATGATAAAGAAGATTCAAAGAGAGTGAGATGCCAGCTCCTTTCATTCAGTCAGTAGCTTCAATCATTTCTGGACGTTTTTCAATGGCAAAAATCAATGAATATTGTAAATGCACAAACAGTAATTTCTCCGCATTGCAAGGTGCAATTCTGAAATTTTTTGCTTTTTCCTGCTCCTCTTAGCATGATAAAGAAGATTCAAAGAGAGTGAGATGCCAGCTCCTTTCATTCAGTCAGTAGCTTCAGTCATTTCTGGAAGTTTTTCAATGGCAAAAATCAATGAATATTGTAAATGCACAAACAGTAATTTCTCCGCATTGCAAGGTGCAATTCTGAAATTTTTTGCTTTTTCCTGCTCCTCTTAGCATGATAAAGAAGATTCAAAGAGAGTGAGATGCCAGCTCCTTTCATTCAGTCAGTAGCTTCAAACATTTCTGGTATAAACATTTCTGGACGTTTTTCAATGGCAAAAATCAATGAATATTGTAAATGCACAAACAGTAATATCTCCACATTGCAAGGTGCAATGCTGAAATTTTTTTTGCTTTTTCCTGCTAATCCTAGCATGATAAAGAAGATTCAAATAGAGTGAGATGCCAGCTCCTTTCATTCAGTCAGTAGCTTCAAACATTTCTGGACGTTTTTCAATGGCAAAAATCAATGAATATTGTAAATGCACAAACAGTAATATCTCCACATTGCAAGGTGCAATTCTGAAATTTTTTGCTTTTTCCTGCTAATCCTAGCATGATAAAGAAGATTCAAAGAGAGTGAGATGTCAGCTCCTTTCATTCAGTCAGTAGCTTCAAACATTTCTGGTATATGAATAACATGATGTTTTTCAATGGCAAAAATCAATGAATATTGTAAATGCACAAACAGTAATATCTCCACATTGCAAGGTGCAATTCTGAAATTTTTTGCTTTTTCCTGCTAATCCTAGCATGATAAAGAAGATTCAAAGAGAGTGAGATGCCAGCTCCTTTCATTCAGTCAGTAGCTTCAAACATTTCTGGACGTTTTTCAATGGCAAAAATCAATGAATATTGTAAATGCACAAACAGTAATATCTCCACATTGCAAGGTGCAATTCTGAAATTTTTTGCTTTTTCCTGCTACTCCTAGCATGATAAAGAAGATTCAAAGAGAGTGAGATGCCAGCTCCTTTCATTCAGTCAGTAGCTTCAATCATTTCTGGACGTTTTTCAATGGCAAAAATCAATGAATATTGTAAATGCACAAACAGTAATTTCTCCGCATTGCAAGGTGCAATTCTGAATTTTTTTGCTTTTTCCTGCTCCTCTTAGCATGGTAAAGAAGATTCAAAGAGAGTGAGATGCCAGCTCCTTTCATTCAGTCAGTAGCTTCAGTCATTTCTGGACGTTTTTCAATGGCAAAAATCAATGAATATTGTAAATGCACAAAAAGTAATTTCTCCGCATTGCAAGGTGCAATTCTGAAATTTTTTGCTTTTTCCTGCTCCTCTTAGCATGATAAAGAAGATTCAAAGAGAGTGAGATGCCAGCTCCTTTCATTCAGTCAGTAGCTTCAAACATTTCTGGTATAAACATTTCTGGACGTTTTTCAATGGCAAAAATCAATGAATATTGTAAATGCACAAACAGTAATATCTCCACATTGCAAGGTGCAATTCTGAAATTTTTTGCTTTTTCCTGCTAATCCTAGCATGATAAAGAAGATTCAAATAGAGTGAGATGCCAGCTCCTTTCATTCAGTCAGTAGCTTCAAACATTTCTGGACGTTTTTCAATGGCAAAATTCAATGAATATTGTAAATGCACAAACAGTAATATCTCCACATTGCAAGGTGCAATTCTGAAATTTTTTGCTTTTTCCTGCTAATCCTAGCATGATAAAGAAGATTCAAAGAGAGTGAGATGCCAGCTCCTTTCATTCAGTCAGTAGCTTCAATCATTTCTGGACGTTTTTCAATGGCAAAAATCAATGAATATTGTAAATGCACAAACAGTAATTTCTCCGCATTGCAAGGTGCAATTCTGAAATTTTTTGCTTTTTCCTGCTCCTCTTAGCATGATAAAGAAGATTCAAAGAGAGTGAGATGCCAGCTCCTTTCATTCAGTCAGTAGCTTCAATCATTTCTGGATGTTTTTCAATGGCAAAAATCAATGAATATTGTAAATGCACAAACAGTAATTTCTCCGCATTGCAAGGTGCAATTCTGAAATTTTTTGCTTTTTCCTGCTCCTCTTAGCATGATAAAGAAGATTCAAAGAGAGTGAGATGCCAGCTCCTTTCATTCAGTCAGTAGCTTCAATCATTTCTGGTATATGAATAACATGATGTTTTTCAATGGCAAAAATCAATGAATATTGTAAATGCACAAACAGTAATTTCTCCGCATTGCAAGGTGCAATTCTGAAATTTTTTGCTTTTTCCTGCTCCTCTTAGCATGATAAAGAAGATTCAAAGAGAGTGAGATGCCAGCTCCTTTCATTCAGTCAGTAGCTTCAATCATTTCTGGACGTTTTTCAATGGCAAAAATCAATGAATATTGTAAATGCACAAACAGTAATTTCTCCGCATTGCAAGATGCAATTCTGAAATTTTTTGCTTTTTCCTGCTCCTCTTAGCATGATAAAGAAGATTCAAAGAGAGTGAGATGCCAGCTCCTTTCATTCAGTCAGTAGCTTCAGTCATTTCTGGACGTTTTTCAATGGCAAAAATCAATGAATATTGTAAATGCACAAACAGTAATTTCTCCGCATTGCAAAGTGCAATTCTGAAATTTTTTGCTTTTTCCTGCTCCTCTTAGCATGATAAAGAAGATTCAAAGAGAGTGAGATGCCAGCTCCTTTCATTCAGTCAGTAGCTTCAAACATTTCTGGTATAAACATTTCTGGATGTTTTTCAATGGCAAAAATCAATGAATATTGTAAATGCACAAACAGTAATATCTCCACATTGCAAGGTGCAATGCTGAAATTTTTTGCTTTTTCCTGCTAATCCTAGGATGATAAAGAAGATTCAAATAGAGTGAGATGCCAGCTCCTTTCATTCAGTCAGTAGCTTCAAACATTTCTGGACGTTTTTCAATGGCAAAAATCAATGAATATTGTAAATGCACAAACAGTAATATCTCCACATTGCAAGGTGCAATTCTGAAATTTTTTGCTTTTTCCTGCTAATCCTAGCATGATAAAGAAGATTCAAAGAGAGTGAGATGTCAGCTCCTTTCATTCAGTCAGTAGCTTCAAACATTTCTGGTATATGAATAACATGATGTTTTTCAATGGCAAAAATCAATGAATATTGTAAATGCACAAACAGTAATATCTCCACATTGCAAGGTGCAATTCTGAAATTTTTTGCTTTTTCCTGCTAATCCTAGCATGATAAAGAAGATTCAAATAGAGTGAGATGCCAGCTCCTTTCATTCAGTCAGTAGCTTCAAACATTTCTGGACGTTTTTCAATGGCAAAATTCAATGAATATTGTAAATGCACCAGCAGTAATATCTCCACATTGCAAGGTGCAATTCTGAAATTTTTTGCTTTTTCCTGCTAATCCTAGCATGATAAAGAAGATTCAAAGAGAGTGAGATGCCAGCTCCTTTCATTCAGTCAGTAGCTTCAATCATTTCTGGACGTTTTTCAATGGCAAAAATCAATGAATATTGTAAATGCACAAACAGTAATTTCTCCCCATTGCAAGGTGCAATTCTGAAATTTTTTGCTTTTTCCTGCTCCTCTTAGCATGATAAAGAAGATTCAAAGAGAGTGAGATGCCAGCTCCTTTCATTCAGTCAGTAGCTTTAATCATTTCTGGACGTTTTTCAATGGCAAAAATCAATGAATATTGTAAATGCACAAACAGTAATTTCTCCGCATTGCAAGATGAAATTCTGAAATTTTTTGCTTTTTCCTGCTCCTCTTAGCATGATAAAGAAGACTCAAAGAGAGTGAGATGCCAGCTCCTTTCATTCAGTCAGTAGCTTCAATCATTTCTGGACGTTTTTCAATGGCAAAAATCAATGAATATTGTAAATGCACAAACAGTAATTTCTCCGCATTGCAAGGTGCAATTCTGAAATTTTTTGCTTTTTCCTGCTCCTCTTAGCATGATAAAGAAGATTCAAAGAGAGTGAGATGCCAGCTCCTTTCATTCAGTCAGTAGCTTCAATCATTTCTGGTATATGAATAACATGATGTTTTTCAATGGCAAAAATCAATGAATATTGTAAATGCACAAACAGTAATTTCTCCGCATTGCAAGGTGCAATTCTGAAATTTTTTGCTTTTTCCTGCTCCTCTTAGCATGATAAAGAAGATTCAAAGAGAGTGAGATGCCAGCTCCTTTCATTCAGTCAGTAGCTTCAATCATTTCTGGACGTTTTTCAATGGCAAAAATCAATGAATATTGTAAATGCACAAACAGTAATTTCTCCGCATTGCAAGGTGCAATTCTGAAATTTTTTGCTTTTTCCTGCTCCTCTTAGCATGATAAAGAAGATTCAAAGAGAGTGAGATGCCAGCTCCTTTCATTCAGTCAGTAGCTTCAGTCATTTCTGGAAGTTTTTCAATGGCAAAAATCAATGAATATTGTAAATGCACAAACAGTAATTTCTCCGCATTGCAAGGTGCAATTCTGAAATTTTTTGCTTTTTCCTGCTCCTCTTAGCATGATAAAGAAGATTCAAAGAGAGTGAGATGCCAGCTCCTTTCATTCAGTCAGTAGCTTCAAACATTTCTGGTATAAACATTTCTGGACGTTTTTCAATGGCAAAAATCAATGAATATTGTAAATGCACAAACAGTAATATCTCCACATTGCAAGGTGCAATGCTGAAATTTTTTTTGCTTTTTCCTGCTAATCCTAGCATGATAAAGAAGATTCAAATAGAGTGAGATGCCAGCTCCTTTCATTCAGTCAGTAGCTTCAAACATTTCTGGACGTTTTTCAATGGCAAAAATCAATGAATATTGTAAATGCACAAACAGTAATATCTCCACATTGCAAGGTGCAATTCTGAAATTTTTTGCTTTTTCCTGCTAATCCTAGCATGATAAAGAAGATTCAAAGAGAGTGAGATGTCAGCTCCTTTCATTCAGTCAGTAGCTTCAAACATTTCTGGTATATGAATAACATGATGTTTTTCAATGGCAAAAATCAATGAATATTGTAAATGCACAAACAGTAATATCTCCACATTGCAAGGTGCAATTCTGAAATTTTTTGCTTTTTCCTGCTAATCCTAGCATGATAAAGAAGATTCAAAGAGAGTGAGATGCCAGCTCCTTTCATTCAGTCAGTAGCTTCAAACATTTCTGGACGTTTTTCAATGGCAAAAATCAATGAATATTGTAAATGCACAAACAGTAATATCTCCACATTGCAAGGTGCAATTCTGAAATTTTTTGCTTTTTCCTGCTACTCCTAGCATGATAAAGAAGATTCAAAGAGAGTGAGATGCCAGCTCCTTTCATTCAGTCAGTAGCTTCAATCATTTCTGGACGTTTTTCAATGGCAAAAATCAATGAATATTGTAAATGCACAAACAGTAATTTCTCCGCATTGCAAGGTGCAATTCTGAATTTTTTTGCTTTTTCCTGCTCCTCTTAGCATGGTAAAGAAGATTCAAAGAGAGTGAGATGCCAGCTCCTTTCATTCAGTCAGTAGCTTCAGTCATTTCTGGACGTTTTTCAATGGCAAAAATCAATGAATATTGTAAATGCACAAAAAGTAATTTCTCCGCATTGCAAGGTGCAATTCTGAAATTTTTTGCTTTTTCCTGCTCCTCTTAGCATGATAAAGAAGATTCAAAGAGAGTGAGATGCCAGCTCCTTTCATTCAGTCAGTAGCTTCAAACATTTCTGGTATAAACATTTCTGGACGTTTTTCAATGGCAAAAATCAATGAATATTGTAAATGCACAAACAGTAATATCTCCACATTGCAAGGTGCAATTCTGAAATTTTTTGCTTTTTCCTGCTAATCCTAGCATGATAAAGAAGATTCAAATAGAGTGAGATGCCAGCTCCTTTCATTCAGTCAGTAGCTTCAAACATTTCTGGACGTTTTTCAATGGCAAAATTCAATGAATATTGTAAATGCACAAACAGTAATATCTCCACATTGCAAGGTGCAATTCTGAAATTTTTTGCTTTTTCCTGCTAATCCTAGCATGATAAAGAAGATTCAAAGAGAGTGAGATGCCAGCTCCTTTCATTCAGTCAGTAGCTTCAATCATTTCTGGACGTTTTTCAATGGCAAAAATCAATGAATATTGTAAATGCACAAACAGTAATTTCTCCGCATTGCAAGGTGCAATTCTGAAATTTTTTGCTTTTTCCTGCTCCTCTTAGCATGATAAAGAAGATTCAAAGAGAGTGAGATGCCAGCTCCTTTCATTCAGTCAGTAGCTTCAATCATTTCTGGATGTTTTTCAATGGCAAAAATCAATGAATATTGTAAATGCACAAACAGTAATTTCTCCGCATTGCAAGGTGCAATTCTGAAATTTTTTGCTTTTTCCTGCTCCTCTTAGCATGATAAAGAAGATTCAAAGAGAGTGAGATGCCAGCTCCTTTCATTCAGTCAGTAGCTTCAATCATTTCTGGTATATGAATAACATGATGTTTTTCAATGGCAAAAATCAATGAATATTGTAAATGCACAAACAATAATTTCTCCGCATTGCAAGGTGCAATTCTGAAATTTTTTGCTTTTTCCTGCTCCTCTTAGCATGATAAAGAAGATTCAAAGAGAGTGAGATGCCAGCTCCTTTCATTCAGTCAGTAGCTTCAATCATTTCTGGACGTTTTTCAATGGCAAAAATCAATGAATATTGTAAATGCACAAACAGTAATTTCTCCGCATTGCAAGATGCAATTCTGAAATTTTTTGCTTTTTCCTGCTCCTCTTAGCATGATAAAGAAGATTCAAAGAGAGTGAGATGCCAGCTCCTTTCATTCAGTCAGTAGCTTCAGTCATTTCTGGACGTTTTTCAATGGCAAAAATCAATGAATATTGTAAATGCACAAACAGTAATTTCTCCGCATTGCAAAGTGCAATTCTGAAATTTTTTGCTTTTTCCTGCTCCTCTTAGCATGATAAAGAAGATTCAAAGAGAGTGAGATGCCAGCTCCTTTCATTCAGTCAGTAGCTTCAAACATTTCTGGTATAAACATTTCTGGATGTTTTTCAATGGCAAAAATCAATGAATATTGTAAATGCACAAACAGTAATATCTCCACATTGCAAGGTGCAATGCTGAAATTTTTTGCTTTTTCCTGCTAATCCTAGGATGATAAAGAAGATTCAAATAGAGTGAGATGCCAGCTCCTTTCATTCAGTCAGTAGCTTCAAACATTTCTGGACGTTTTTCAATGGCAAAAATCAATGAATATTGTAAATGCACAAACAGTAATATCTCCACATTGCAAGGTGCAATTCTGAAATTTTTTGCTTTTTCCTGCTAATCCTAGCATGATAAAGAAGATTCAAAGAGAGTGAGATGTCAGCTCCTTTCATTCAGTCAGTAGCTTCAAACATTTCTGGTATATGAATAACATGATGTTTTTCAATGGCAAAAATCAATGAATATTGTAAATGCACAAACAGTAATATCTCCACATTGCAAGGTGCAATTCTGAAATTTTTTGCTTTTTCCTGCTAATCCTAGCATGATAAAGAAGATTCAAATAGAGTGAGATGCCAGCTCCTTTCATTCAGTCAGTAGCTTCAAACATTTCTGGACGTTTTTCAATGGCAAAATTCAATGAATATTGTAAATGCACCAGCAGTAATATCTCCACATTGCAAGGTGCAATTCTGAAATTTTTTGCTTTTTCCTGCTAATCCTAGCATGATAAAGAAGATTCAAAGAGAGTGAGATGCCAGCTCCTTTCATTCAGTCAGTAGCTTCAATCATTTCTGGACGTTTTTCAATGGCAAAAATCAATGAATATTGTAAATGCACAAACAGTAATTTCTCCGCATTGCAAGGTGCAATTCTGAAATTTTTTGCTTTTTCCTGCTCCTCTTAGCATGATAAAGAAGATTCAAAGAGAGTGAGATGCCAGCTCCTTTCATTCAGTCAGTAGCTTCAATCATTTCTGGATGTTTTTCAATGGCAAAAATCAATGAATATTGTAAATGCACAAACAGTAATTTCTCCGCATTGCAAGGTGCAATTCTGAAATTTTTTGCTTTTTCCTGCTCCTCTTAGCATGATAAAGAAGATTCAAAGAGAGTGAGATGCCAGCTCCTTTCATTCAGTCAGTAGCTTCAATCATTTCTGGTATATGAATAACATGATGTTTTTCAATGGCAAAAATCAATGAATATTGTAAATGCACAAACAGTAATTTCTCCGCATTGCAAGGTGCAATTCTGAAATTTTTTGCTTTTTCCTGCTCCTCTTAGCATGATAAAGAAGATTCAAAGAGAGTGAGATGCCAGCTCCTTTCATTCAGTCAGTAGCTTCAATCATTTCTGGACGTTTTTCAATGGCAAAAATCAATGAATATTGTAAATGCACAAACAGTAATTTCTCCGCATTGCAAGATGCAATTCTGAAATTTTTTGCTTTTTCCTGCTCCTCTTAGCATGATAAAGAAGATTCAAAGAGAGTGAGATGCCAGCTCCTTTCATTCAGTCAGTAGCTTCAGTCATTTCTGGACGTTTTTCAATGGCAAAAATCAATGAATATTGTAAATGCACAAACAGTAATTTCTCCGCATTGCAAAGTGCAATTCTGAAATTTTTTGCTTTTTCCTGCTCCTCTTAGCATGATAAAGAAGATTCAAAGAGAGTGAGATGCCAGCTCCTTTCATTCAGTCAGTAGCTTCAAACATTTCTGGTATAAACATTTCTGGATGTTTTTCAATGGCAAAAATCAATGAATATTGTAAATGCACAAACAGTAATATCTCCACATTGCAAGGTGCAATGCTGAAATTTTTTGCTTTTTCCTGCTAATCCTAGGATGATAAAGAAGATTCAAATAGAGTGAGATGCCAGCTCCTTTCATTCAGTCAGTAGCTTCAAACATTTCTGGACGTTTTTCAATGGCAAAAATCAATGAATATTGTAAATGCACAAACAGTAATATCTCCACATTGCAAGGTGCAATTCTGAAATTTTTTGCTTTTTCCTGCTAATCCTAGCATGATAAAGAAGATTCAAAGAGAGTGAGATGTCAGCTCCTTTCATTCAGTCAGTAGCTTCAAACATTTCTGGTATATGAATAACATGATGTTTTTCAATGGCAAAAATCAATGAATATTGTAAATGCACAAACAGTAATATCTCCACATTGCAAGGTGCAATTCTGAAATTTTTTGCTTTTTCCTGCTAATCCTAGCATGATAAAGAAGATTCAAATAGAGTGAGATGCCAGCTCCTTTCATTCAGTCAGTAGCTTCAAACATTTCTGGACGTTTTTCAATGGCAAAATTCAATGAATATTGTAAATGCACAAACAGTAATATCTCCACATTGCAAGGTGCAATTCTGAAATTTTTTGCTTTTTCCTGCTAATCCTAGCATGATAAAGAAGATTCAAAGAGAGTGAGATGCCAGCTCCTTTCATTCAGTCAGTAGCTTCAATCATTTCTGGACGTTTTTCAATGGCAAAAATCAATGAATATTGTAAATGCACAAACAGTAATTTCTCCGCATTGCAAGGTGCAATTCTGAAATTTTTTGTTTTTCCTGCTCCTCTTAGCATGATAAAGAAGATTCAAAGAGAGTGAGATGCCAGCTCCTTTCATTCAGTCAGTAGCTTCAATCATTTCTGGATGTTTTTCAATGGCAAAAATCAATGAATATTGTAAATGCACAAACAGTAATTTCTCCGCATTGCAAGGTGCAATTCTGAAATTTTTTGCTTTTTCCTGCTCCTCTTAGCATGATAAAGAAGATTCAAAGAGAGTGAGATGCCAGCTCCTTTCATTCAGTCAGTAGCTTCAATCATTTCTGGTATATGAATAACATGATGTTTTTCAATGGCAAAAATCAATGAATATTGTAAATGCACAAACAGTAATTTCTCCGCATTGCAAGGTGCAATTCTGAAATTTTTTGCTTTTTCCTGCTCCTCTTAGCATGATAAAGAAGATTCAAAGAGAGTGAGATGCCAGCTCCTTTCATTCAGTCAGTAGCTTCAATCATTTCTGGATGTTTTTCAATGGCAAAAATCAATGAATATTGTAAATGCACAAACAGTAATTTCTCCGCATTGCAAGATGCAATTCTGAAATTTTTTGCTTTTTCCTGCTCCTCTTAGCATGATAAAGAAGATTCAAAGAGAGTGAGATGCCAGCTCCTTTCATTCAGTCAGTAGCTTCAGTCATTTCTGGACGTTTTTCAATGGCAAAAATCAATGAATATTGTAAATGCACAAACAGTAATTTCTCCGCATTGCAAAGTGCAATTCTGAAATTTTTTGCTTTTTCCTGCTCCTCTTAGCATGATAAAGAAGATTCAAAGAGAGTGAGATGCCAGCTCCTTTCATTCAGTCAGTAGCTTCAAACATTTCTGGTATAAACATTTCTGGATGTTTTTCAATGGCAAAAATCAATGAATATTGTAAATGCACAAACAGTAATATCTCCACATTGCAAGGTGCAATGCTGAAATTTTTTGCTTTTTCCTGCTAATCCTAGGATGATAAAGAAGATTCAAATAGAGTGAGATGCCAGCTCCTTTCATTCAGTCAGTAGCTTCAAACATTTCTGGACGTTTTTCAATGGCAAAAATCAATGAATATTGTAAATGCACAAACAGTAATATCTCCACATTGCAAGGTGCAATTCTGAAATTTTTTGCTTTTTCCTGCTAATCCTAGCATGATAAAGAAGATTCAAAGAGAGTGAGATGCCAGCTCCTTTCATTCAGTCAGTAGCTTCAATCATTTCTGGTATATGAATAACATGATGTTTTTCAATGGCAAAAATCAATGAATATTGTAAATGCACAAACAGTAATTTCTCCGCATTGCAAGGTGCAATTCTGAAATTTTTTGCTTTTTCCTGCTCCTCTTAGCATGATAAAGAAGATTCAAAGAGAGTGAGATGCCAGCTCCTTTCATTCAGTCAGTAGCTTCAATCATTTCTGGACGTTTTTCAATGGCAAAAATCAATGAATATTGTAAATGCACAAACAGTAATTTCTCCGCATTGCAAGATGCAATTCTGAAATTTTTTGCTTTTTCCTGCTCCTCTTAGCATGATAAAGAAGATTCAAAGAGAGTGAGATGCCAGCTCCTTTCATTCAGTCAGTAGCTTCAGTCATTTCTGGACGTTTTTCAATGGCAAAAATCAATGAATATTGTAAATGCACAAACAGTAATTTCTCCGCATTGCAAAGTGCAATTCTGAAATTTTTTGCTTTTTCCTGCTCCTCTTAGCATGATAAAGAAGATTCAAAGAGAGTGAGATGCCAGCTCCTTTCATTCAGTCAGTAGCTTCAAACATTTCTGGTATAAACATTTCTGGATGTTTTTCAATGGCAAAAATCAATGAATATTGTAAATGCACAAACAGTAATATCTCCACATTGCAAGGTGCAATGCTGAAATTTTTTGCTTTTTCCTGCTAATCCTAGGATGATAAAGAAGATTCAAATAGAGTGAGATGCCAGCTCCTTTCATTCAGTCAGTAGCTTCAAACATTTCTGGACGTTTTTCAATGGCAAAAATCAATGAATATTGTAAATGCACAAACAGTAATATCTCCACATTGCAAGGTGCAATTCTGAAATTTTTTGCTTTTTCCTGCTAATCCTAGCATGATAAAGAAGATTCAAAGAGAGTGAGATGTCAGCTCCTTTCATTCAGTCAGTAGCTTCAAACATTTCTGGTATATGAATAACATGATGTTTTTCAATGGCAAAAATCAATGAATATTGTAAATGCACAAACAGTAATATCTCCACATTGCAAGGTGCAATTCTGAAATTTTTTGCTTTTTCCTGCTAATCCTAGCATGATAAAGAAGATTCAAAGAGAGTGAGATGCCAGCTCCTTTCATTCAGTCAGTAGCTTCAAACATTTCTGGACGTTTTTCAATGGCAAAAATCAATGAATATTGTAAATGCACAAACAGTAATTTCTCCGCATTGCAAGGTGCAATTCTGAAATTTTTTGCTTTTTCCTGCTCCTCTTAGCATGATAAAGAAGATTCAAAGAGAGTGAGATGCCAGCTCCTTTCATTCAGTCAGTAGCTTCAATCATTTCTGGTATATGAATAACATGATGTTTTTCAATGGCAAAAATCAATGAATATTGTAAATGCACAAACAGTAATTTCTCCGCATTGCAAGGTGCAATTCTGAAATTTTTTGCTTTTTCCTGCTCCTCTTAGCATGATAAAGAAGATTCAAAGAGAGTGAGATGCCAGCTCCTTTCATTCAGTCAGTAGCTTCAGTCATTTCTGGAAGTTTTTCAATGGCAAAAATCAATGAATATTGTAAATGCACAAACAGTAATTTCTCCGCATTGCAAGGTGCAATTCTGAAATTTTTTGCTTTTTCCTGCTCCTCTTAGCATGATAAAGAAGATTCAAAGAGAGTGAGATGCCAGCTCCTTTCATTCAGTCAGTAGCTTCAAACATTTCTGGTATAAACATTTCTGGACGTTTTTCAATGGCAAAAATCAATGAATATTGTAAATGCACAAACAGTAATATCTCCACATTGCAAGGTGCAATGCTGAAATTTTTTTTGCTTTTTCCTGCTAATCCTAGCATGATAAAGAAGATTCAAATAGAGTGAGATGCCAGCTCCTTTCATTCAGTCAGTAGCTTCAAACATTTGTGGACGTTTTTCAATGGCAAAAAGCAATGAATATTGTAAATGCACAAACAGTAATATCTCCACATTGCAAGGTGCAATTCTGAAATTTTTTGCTTTTTCCTGCTAATCCTAGCATGATAAAGAAGATTCAAAGAGAGTGAGATGTCAGCTCCTTTCATTCAGTCAGTAGCTTCAAACATTTCTGGTATATGAATAACATGATGTTTTTCAATGGCAAAAATCAATGAATATTGTAAATGCACAAACAGTAATATCTCCACATTGCAAGATGCAATTCTGAAATTTTTTGCTTTTTCCTGCTAATCCTAGCATGATAAAGAAGATTCAAAGAGAGTGAGATGCCAGCTCCTTTCATTCAGTCAGTAGCTTCAAACATTTCTGGACGTTTTTCAATGGCAAAAATCAATGAATATTGTAAATGCACAAACAGTAATATCTCCACATTGCAAGGTACAATTCTGAAATTTTTTGCTTTTTCCTGCTACTCCTAGCATGATAAAGAAGATTCAAAGAGAGTGAGATGCCAGCTCCTTTCATTCAGTCAGTAGCTTCAATCATTTCTGGACGTTTTTCAATGGCAAAAATCAATGAATATTGTAAATGCACAAACAGTAATTTCTCCGCATTGCAAGGTGCAATTCTGAATTTTTTTGCTTTTTCCTGCTCCTCTTAGCATGGTAAAGAAGATTCAAAGAGAGTGAGATGCCAGCTCCTTTCATTCAGTCAGTAGCTTCAGTCATTTCTGGACGTTTTTCAATGGCAAAAATCAATGAATATTGTAAATGCACAAAAAGTAATTTCTCCGCATTGCAAGGTGCAATTCTGAAATTTTTTGCTTTTTCCTGCTCCTCTTAGCATGATAAAGAAGATTCAAAGAGAGTGAGATGCCAGCTCCTTTCATTCAGTCAGTAGCTTCAAACATTTCTGGTATAAACATTTCTGGACGTTTTTCTATGGCAAAAATCAATGAATATTGTAAATGCACAAACAGTAATATCTCCACATTGCAAGGTGCAATTCTGAAATTTTTTGCTTTTTCCTGCTAATCCTAGCATGATAAAGAAGATTCAAATAGAGTGAGATGCCAGCTCCTTTCATTCAGTCAGTAGCTTCAAACATTTCTGGACGTTTTTCAATGGCAAAATTCAATGAATATTGTAAATGCACAAACAGTAATATCTCCACATTGCAAGGTGCAATTCTGAAATTTTTTGCTTTTTCCTGCTAATCCTAGCATGATAAAGAAGATTCAAAGAGAGTGAGATGCCAGCTCCTTTCATTCAGTCAGTAGCTTCAATCATTTCTGGACGTTTTTCAATGGCAAAAATCAATGAATATTGTAAATGCACAAACAGTAATTTCTCCGCATTGCAAGGTGCAATTCTGAAATTTTTTGCTTTTTCCTGCTCCTCTTAGCATGATAAAGAAGATTCAAAGAGAGTGAGATGCCAGCTCCTTTCATTCAGTCAGTAGCTTCAATCATTTCTGGATGTTTTTCAATGGCAAAAATCAATGAATATTGTAAATGCACAAACAGTAATTTCTCCGCATTGCAAGGTGCAATTCTGAAATTTTTTGCTTTTTCCTGCTCCTCTTAGCATGATAAAGAAGATTCAAAGAGAGTGAGATGCCAGCTCCTTTCATTCAGTCAGTAGCTTCAATCATTTCTGGTATATGAATAACATGATGTTTTTCAATGGCAAAAATCAATGAATATTGTAAATGCACAAACAGTAATTTCTCCGCATTGCAAGGTGCAATTCTGAAATTTTTTGCTTTTTCCTGCTCCTCTTAGCATGATAAAGAAGATTCAAAGAGATTGAGATGCCAGCTCCTTTCATTCAGTCAGTAGCTTCAATCATTTCTGGACGTTTTTCAATGGCAAAAATCAATGAATATTGTAAATGCACAAACTGTAATTTCTCCGCATTGCAAGATGCAATTCTGAAATTTTTTGCTTTTTCCTGCTCCTCTTAGCATGATAAAGAAGATTCAAAGAGAGTGAGATGCCAGCTCCTTTCATTCAGTCAGTAGCTTCAGTCATTTCTGGACGTTTTTCAATGGCAAAAATCAATGAATATTGTAAATGCACAAACAGTAATTTCTCCGCATTGCAAAGTGCAATTCTGAAATTTTTTGCTTTTTCCTGCTCCTCTTAGCATGATAAAGAAGATTCAAAGAGAGTGAGATGCCAGCTCCTTTCATTCAGTCAGTAGCTTCAAACATTTCTGGTATAAACATTTCTGGATGTTTTTCAATGGCAAAAATCAATGAATATTGTAAATGCACAAACAGTAATATCTCCACATTGCAAGGTGCAATGCTGAAATTTTTTGCTTTTTCCTGCTAATCCTATGATGATAAAGAAGATTCAAATAGAGTGAGATGCCAGCTCCTTTCATTCAGTCAGTAGCTTCAAACATTTCTGGACGTTTTTCAATGGCAAAAATCAATGAATATTGTAAATGCACAAACAGTAATTTCTCCGCATTGCAAGGTGCAATTCTGAAATTTTTTGCTTTTTCCTGCTCCTCTTAGCATGATAAAGAAGATTCAAAGAGAGTGAGATGCCAGCTCCTTTCATTCAGTCAGTAGCTTCAAACATTTCTGGTATAAACATTTCTGGACGTTTTTCAATGGCAAAAATCAATGAATATTGTAAATGCACAAACAGTAATTTCTCCGCATTGCAAGGCGCAATTCTGAAATTTTTTGCTTTTTCCTGCTCCTCTTAGCATGATAAAGAAGATTCAAAGAGAGTGAGATGCCAGCTCCTTTCATTCAGTCAGTAGCTTCAATCATTTCTGGACATTTTTCAATGGCAAAAATCAATGAATATTGTAAATGCACAAACAGTAATTTCTCCGCATTGCAAGGTGCAATTCTGAAATTTTTTGCTTTTTCCTGCTCCTCTTAGCATGATAAAGAAGATTCAAAGAGAGTGAAATGCCAGCTCCTTTCATTCAGTCAGTAGCTTCAATCATTTCTGGACGTTTTTCAATGGCAAAAATCAATGAATATTGTAAATGCACAAACAGTAATTTCTCCGCATTGCAAGGTGCAATTCTGAAATTTTTTGCTTTTTCCTGCTCCTCTTAGCATGATAAAGAAGATTCAAAGAGAGTGAGATGCCAGCTCCTTTCATTCAGTCAGTAGCTTCAATCATTTCTGGACGTTTTTCAATGGCAAAAATCAATGAATATTGTAAATGCACAAACAGTAATTTCTCCGCATTGCAATGTGCAATTCTGAAATTTTTTGCTTTTTCCTGCTCCTCTTAGCATGATAAAGAAGATTCAAAGAGAGTGAGATGCCAGCTCCTTTCATTCAGTCGGTAGCTTCAAACATTTCTGGTACATGAATAACATGATGTTTTTCAATGGCAAAAATCAATGAATATTGTAAATGCACAAACAGTAATTTCTCCGCATTGCAAGGTGCAATTCTGAAATTTTTTGCTTTTTCCTGCTCCTCTTAGCATGATAAAGAAGATTCAAAGAGAGTGAGATGCCAGCTCCTTTCGTTCAGTCAGTAGCTTCAATCATTTCTGGACGTTTTTCAATGGCAAAAATCATTGAATATTATAAATGCACAAACAGTAATTTCTCCGCATTGCAAGGTGCAATTCTGAAATTTTTTACTTTTTCCTGCTCCTCTTAGCATGATAAAGAAGATTCAAAGAGAGTGAGATGCCAGCTCCTTTCATTCAGTCAGTAGCTTCAAACATTTCTGGTATAAACATTTCTGGACGTTTTTCAATGGCAAAAATCAATGAATATTGTAAATGCACAAACAGTAATATCTCCACATTGCAAGGTGCAATGCTGAAATTTTTTTTGCTTTTTCCTGCTAATCCTAGCATGATAAAGAAGATTCAAATAGAGTGAGATGCCAGCTCCTTTCATTCAGTCAGTAGCTTCAAACATTTGTGGACGTTTTTCAATGGCAAAAAGCAATGAATATTGTAAATGCACAAACAGTAATATCTCCACATTGCAAGGTGCAATTCTGAAATTTTTTGCTTTTTCCTGCTAATCCTAGCATGATAAAGAAGATTCAAAGAGAGTGAGATGTCAGCTCCTTTCATTCAGTCAGTAGCTTCAAACATTTCTGGTATATGAATAACATGATGTTTTTCAATGGCAAAAATCAATGAATATTGTAAATGCACAAACAGTAATATCTCCACATTGCAAGATGCAATTCTGAAATTTTTTGCTTTTTCCTGCTAATCCTAGCATGATAAAGAAGATTCAAAGAGAGTGAGATGCCAGCTCCTTTCATTCAGTCAGTAGCTTCAAACATTTCTGGACGTTTTTCAATGGCAAAAATCAATGAATATTGTAAATGCACAAACAGTAATATCTCCACATTGCAAGGTACAATTCTGAAATTTTTTGCTTTTTCCTGCTACTCCTAGCATGATAAAGAAGATTCAAAGAGAGTGAGATGCCAGCTCCTTTCATTCAGTCAGTAGCTTCAATCATTTCTGGACGTTTTTCAATGGCAAAAATCAATGAATATTGTAAATGCACAAACAGTAATTTCTCCGCATTGCAAGGTGCAATTCTGAATTTTTTTGCTTTTTCCTGCTCCTCTTAGCATGGTAAAGAAGATTCAAAGAGAGTGAGATGCCAGCTCCTTTCATTCAGTCAGTAGCTTCAGTCATTTCTGGACGTTTTTCAATGGCAAAAATCAATGAATATTGTAAATGCACAAAAAGTAATTTCTCCGCATTGCAAGGTGCAATTCTGAAATTTTTTGCTTTTTCCTGCTCCTCTTAGCATGATAAAGAAGATTCAAAGAGAGTGAGATGCCAGCTCCTTTCATTCAGTCAGTAGCTTCAAACATTTCTGGTATAAACATTTCTGGACGTTTTTCTATGGCAAAAATCAATGAATATTGTAAATGCACAAACAGTAATATCTCCACATTGCAAGGTGCAATTCTGAAATTTTTTGCTTTTTCCTGCTAATCCTAGCATGATAAAGAAGATTCAAATAGAGTGAGATGCCAGCTCCTTTCATTCAGTCAGTAGCTTCAAACATTTCTGGACGTTTTTCAATGGCAAAATTCAATGAATATTGTAAATGCACAAACAGTAATATCTCCACATTGCAAGGTGCAATTCTGAAATTTTTTGCTTTTTCCTGCTAATCCTAGCATGATAAAGAAGATTCAAAGAGAGTGAGATGCCAGCTCCTTTCATTCAGTCAGTAGCTTCAATCATTTCTGGACGTTTTTCAATGGCAAAAATCAATGAATATTGTAAATGCACAAACAGTAATTTCTCCGCATTGCAAGGTGCAATTCTGAAATTTTTTGCTTTTTCCTGCTCCTCTTAGCATGATAAAGAAGATTCAAAGAGAGTGAGATGCCAGCTCCTTTCATTCAGTCAGTAGCTTCAATCATTTCTGGATGTTTTTCAATGGCAAAAATCAATGAATATTGTAAATGCACAAACAGTAATTTCTCCGCATTGCAAGGTGCAATTCTGAAATTTTTTGCTTTTTCCTGCTCCTCTTAGCATGATAAAGAAGATTCAAAGAGAGTGAGATGCCAGCTCCTTTCATTCAGTCAGTAGCTTCAATCATTTCTGGTATATGAATAACATGATGTTTTTCAATGGCAAAAATCAATGAATATTGTAAATGCACAAACAGTAATTTCTCCGCATTGCAAGGTGCAATTCTGAAATTTTTTGCTTTTTCCTGCTCCTCTTAGCATGATAAAGAAGATTCAAAGAGATTGAGATGCCAGCTCCTTTCATTCAGTCAGTAGCTTCAATCATTTCTGGACGTTTTTCAATGGCAAAAATCAATGAATATTGTAAATGCACAAACTGTAATTTCTCCGCATTGCAAGATGCAATTCTGAAATTTTTTGCTTTTTCCTGCTCCTCTTAGCATGATAAAGAAGATTCAAAGAGAGTGAGATGCCAGCTCCTTTCATTCAGTCAGTAGCTTCAGTCATTTCTGGACGTTTTTCAATGGCAAAAATCAATGAATATTGTAAATGCACAAACAGTAATTTCTCCGCATTGCAAAGTGCAATTCTGAAATTTTTTGCTTTTTCCTGCTCCTCTTAGCATGATAAAGAAGATTCAAAGAGAGTGAGATGCCAGCTCCTTTCATTCAGTCAGTAGCTTCAAACATTTCTGGTATAAACATTTCTGGATGTTTTTCAATGGCAAAAATCAATGAATATTGTAAATGCACAAACAGTAATATCTCCACATTGCAAGGTGCAATGCTGAAATTTTTTGCTTTTTCCTGCTAATCCTATGATGATAAAGAAGATTCAAATAGAGTGAGATGCCAGCTCCTTTCATTCAGTCAGTAGCTTCAAACATTTCTGGACGTTTTTCAATGGCAAAAATCAATGAATATTGTAAATGCACAAACAGTAATTTCTCCGCATTGCAAGGTGCAATTCTGAAATTTTTTGCTTTTTCCTGCTCCTCTTAGCATGATAAAGAAGATTCAAAGAGAGTGAGATGCCAGCTCCTTTCATTCAGTCAGTAGCTTCAAACATTTCTGGTATAAACATTTCTGGACGTTTTTCAATGGCAAAAATCAATGAATATTGTAAATGCACAAACAGTAATTTCTCCGCATTGCAAGGCGCAATTCTGAAATTTTTTGCTTTTTCCTGCTCCTCTTAGCATGATAAAGAAGATTCAAAGAGAGTGAGATGCCAGCTCCTTTCATTCAGTCAGTAGCTTCAATCATTTCTGGACATTTTTCAATGGCAAAAATCAATGAATATTGTAAATGCACAAACAGTAATTTCTCCGCATTGCAAGGTGCAATTCTGAAATTTTTTGCTTTTTCCTGCTCCTCTTAGCATGATAAAGAAGATTCAAAGAGAGTGAAATGCCAGCTCCTTTCATTCAGTCAGTAGCTTCAATCATTTCTGGACGTTTTTCAATGGCAAAAATCAATGAATATTGTAAATGCACAAACAGTAATTTCTCCGCATTGCAAGGTGCAATTCTGAAATTTTTTGCTTTTTCCTGCTCCTCTTAGCATGATAAAGAAGATTCAAAGAGAGTGAGATGCCAGCTCCTTTCATTCAGTCAGTAGCTTCAATCATTTCTGGACGTTTTTCAATGGCAAAAATCAATGAATATTGTAAATGCACAAACAGTAATTTCTCCGCATTGCAATGTGCAATTCTGAAATTTTTTGCTTTTTCCTGCTCCTCTTAGCATGATAAAGAAGATTCAAAGAGAGTGAGATGCCAGCTCCTTTCATTCAGTCGGTAGCTTCAAACATTTCTGGTACATGAATAACATGATGTTTTTCAATGGCAAAAATCAATGAATATTGTAAATGCACAAACAGTAATTTCTCCGCATTGCAAGGTGCAATTCTGAAATTTTTTGCTTTTTCCTGCTCCTCTTAGCATGATAAAGAAGATTCAAAGAGAGTGAGATGCCAGCTCCTTTCGTTCAGTCAGTAGCTTCAATCATTTCTGGACGTTTTTCAATGGCAAAAATCATTGAATATTATAAATGCACAAACAGTAATTTCTCCGCATTGCAAGGTGCAATTCTGAAATTTTTTACTTTTTCCTGCTCCTCTTAGCATGATAAAGAAGATTCAAAGAGAGTGAGATGCCAGCTCCTTTCATTCAGTCAGTAGCTTCAATCATTTCTGGTATATGAATAACATGATGTTTTTCAATGGCAAAAATCAATGAATATTGTAAATGCACAAACAGTAATTTCTCCGCATTGCAAGGTGCAATTCTGAAATTTTTTGCTTTTTCCTGCTCCTCTTAGCATGATAAAGAAGATTCAAAGAGAGTGAGATGCCAGCTCCTTTCATTCAGTCAGTAGCTTCAATCATTTCTGGACGTTTTTCAATGGCAAAAATCAATGAATATTGTAAATGCACAAACAGTAATTTCTCCGCATTGCAAGGTGCAATTCTGAAATTTTTTGCTTTTTCCTGCTCCTCTTAGCATGATAAACAAGATTCAAAGAGAGTGAGATGCCAGCTCCTTTCATTCAGTCAGTAGCTTCAATCATTTCTGGACGTTTTTCAATGGCAAAAATCATTGAATATTGTAAATGCACAAACAGTAATTTCTCCGCATTGCAAGGTGCAATTCTGAAATTTTTTACTTTTTCCTGCTCCTCTTAGCATGATAAAGAAGATTCAAAGAGAGTGAGATGCCAGCTCCTTTCATTCAGTCAGTAGCTTCAATCATTTCTGGTATATGAATAACATGATGTTTTTCAATCGCAAAAATCAATGAATATTGTAAATGCACAAACAGTAATTTCTCCGCATTGCAAGGTGCAATTCTGAAATTTTTTGCTTTTTCCTGCTCCTCTTAGCATGATAAAGAAGATTCAAAGAGAGTGAGATGCCAGCTCCTTTCATTCAGTCAGTAGCTTCAATCATTTCTGGACGTTTTTCAATGGCAAAAATCAATGAATATTGTAAATGCACAAACAGTAATTTCTCCGCATTGCAAGGTGCAATTCTGAAATTTTTTGCTTTTTCCTGCTCCTCTAAGCATGATAAAGAAGATTCAAAGAGAGTGAGATGCCAGATCCTTTCCTTCAGTCAGTAGCTTCAATCATTTCTGGTATATGAATAACATGATGTTTTTCAATGGCAAAAATCAATGAATTTTGTAAATGCACAAACAGTAATTTCTCCGCATTGCAAGGTGCAATTCTGAAATTTTTTGCTTTTTCCTGCTCCTCTTAGCATGATAAAGAAGATTCAAAGAGAGTGAGATGCCAGCTCCTTTCATTCAGTCAGTAGCTTCAATCATTTCTGGACATTTTTCAATGGCAAAAATCAATGAATATTGTAAATGCACAAACAGTAATTTCTCCGCATTGCAAGGTGCAATTCTGAAATTTTTTGCTTTTTCCTGCTCCTCTTAGCATGATAAAGAAGATTCAAAGAGAGTGAGATGCCAGCTCCTTTCATTCTGTCAGTAGCTTCAATCATTTCTGGACGTTTTTCAATGGCAAAAATCAATGAATATTGTAAATGCACAAACAGTAATTTCTCCGCATTGCAAGGTGCAATTCTGAAATTTTTTGCTTTTTCCTGCTCCTCTTAGCATGATAAAGAAGATTCAAAGAGAGTGAGATGCCAGCTCCTATCATTCAGTCAGTAGCTTCAATCATTTTTGGACGTTTTTCAATGGCAAAAATCAATGAATATTGTAAATGCACAAACTGTAATTTCTCCGCATTGCAAGGTGCAATTCTGAAATTTTTTGCTTTTTCCTGCTCCTCTTAGCATGATAAAGAAGATTCAAAGAGAGTGAGATGCCAGCTCCTTTCATTCAGTCAGTAGCTTCAATCATTTCTGGTATATGAATAACATGATGTTTTTCAATAGCAAAAATCAATGAATATTGTAAATGCACAAACAGTAATTTCTCCGCATTGCAAGGTGCAATTCTGAAATTTTTTGCTTTTTCCTGCTCCTCTTAGCATGATAAAGAAGATTCAAAGAGAGTGAGATGCCAGCTCCTTTCATTCAGTCAGTAGCTTCAATCATTTCTGGACGTTTTTCAATGGCAAAAATCAATGAATATTGTAAATGCACAAACAGTAATTTCTCCGCATTGCAAGGTGCAATTCTGAAATTTTTTACTTTTTCCTGCTCCTCTTAGCATGATAAAGAAGATTCAAAGAGAGTGAGATGCCAGCTCCTTTCATTCAGTCAGTAGCTTCAATCATTTCTGGTATATGAATAACATGATGTTTTTCAATCGCAAAAATCAATGAATATTGTAAATGCACAAACAGTAATTTCTCCGCATTGCAAGGTGCAATTCTGAAATTTTTTGCTTTTTCCTGCTCCTCTTAGCATGATAAAGAAGATTCAAAGAGAGTGAGATGCCAGCTCCTTTCATTCAGTCAGTAGCTTCAATCATTTCTGGACGTTTTTCAATGGCAAAAATCAATGAATATTGTAAATGCACAAACAGTAATTTCTCCGCATTGCAAGGTGCAATTCTGAAATTCTTTGCTTTTTCCTGCTCCTCTAAGCATGATAAAGAAGATTCAAAGAGAGTGAGATGCCAGATCCTTTCCTTCAGTCAGTAGCTTCAATCATTTCTGGTATATGAATAACATGATGTTTTTCAATGGCAAAAATCAATGAATTTTGTAAATGCACAAACAGTAATTTCTCCGCATTGCAAGGCGCAATTCTGAAATTTTTTACTTTTTCCTGCTCCTCTTAGCATGATAAAGAAGATTCAAAGAGAGTGAGATGCCAGCTCCTTTCATTCAGTCAGTAGCTTCAATCATTTCTGGTATATGAATAACATGATGTTTTTCAATGGCAAAAATCAATGAATTTTGTAAATGCACAAACAGTAATTTCTCCGCATTGCAAGGCGCAATTCTGAAATTTTTTGCTTTTTCCTGCTCCTCTTAGCATGATAAAGAAGATTCAAAGAGAGTGAGATGCCAGCTCCTTTCATTCAGTCAGTAGCTTCAATCATTTCTGGACATTTTTCAATGGCAAAAATCAATGAATATTGTAAATGCACAAACAGTAATTTCTCCGCATTGCAAGGTGCAATTCTGAAATTTTTTGCTTTTTCCTGCTCCTCTTAGCATGATAAAGAAGATTCAAAGAGAGTGAGATGCCAGCTCCTTTCATTCAGTCAGTAGCTTCAATCATTTCTGGACGTTTTTCAATGGCAAAAATCAATGAATATTGTAAATGCACAAACAGTAATTTCTCCGCATTGCAATGTGCAATTCTGAAATTTTTTGCTTTTTCCTGCTCCTCTTAGCATGATAAAGAAGATTCAAAGAGAGTGAGATGCCAGCTCCTTTCATTCAGTCAGTAGCTTCAATCATTTCTGGACGTTTTTCAATGGCAAAAATCAATGAATATTGTAAATGCAAACAGTAATTTCTCCGCATTGCAAGGTGCAATTCTGAAATTTTTTGCTTTTTCCTGCTCCTCTTAGCATGATAAAGAAGATTCAAAGAGAGTGAGATGCCAGATCCTTTCCTTCAGTCAGTAGCTTCAATCATTTCTGGTATATGAATAACATGATGTTTTTCAATGGCAAAAATCAATGAATTTTGTAAATGCACAAACAGTAATTTCTCCGCATTGCAAGGCGCAATTCTGAAATTTTTTGCTTTTTCCTACTCCTCTTAGCATGATAAAGAAGATTCAAAGAGAGTGAGATGCCAGCTCCTTTCATTCAGTCAGTAGCTTCAATCATTTCTGGACATTTTTCAATGGCAAAAATCAATGAATATTGTAAATGCACAAACAGTAATTTCTCCGCATTGCAAGGTGCAATTCTGAAATTTTTTGCTTTTTCCTGCTCCTCTTAGCATGATAAAGAAGATTCAAAGAGAGTGAGATGCCAGCTCCTTTCATTCAGTCAGTAGCTTCAATCATTTCTGGACGTTTTTCAATGGCAAAAATCAATGAATATTGTAAATGCACAAACAGTAATTTCTCCGCATTGCAAGGTGCAATTCTGAAATTTTTTGCTTTTTCCTGCTCCTCTTAGCATGATAAAGAAGATTCAAAGAGAGTGAGATGCCAGCTCCTTTCATTCAGTCAGTAGCTTCAATCATTTCTGGACGTTTTTCAATGGCAAAAATCAATGAATATTGTAAATGCACAAACAGTAATTTCTCCGCATTGCAATGTGCAATTCTGAAATTTTTTGCTTTTTCCTGCTCCTCTTAGCATGATAAAGAAGATTCAAAGAGAGTGAGATGCCAGCTACTTTCATTCAGTCAGTAGCTTCAAACATTTCTGGTACATGAATAACATGATGTTTTTCAATGGCAAAAATCAATGAATATTGTAAATGCACAAACAGTAATTTCTCCGCATTGCAAGGTGCAATTCTGAAATTTTTTGCTTTTTCCTGCTCCTCTTAGCATGATAAAGAAGATTCAAAGAGAGTGAGATGCCAGCTCCTTTCGTTCAGTCAGTAGCTTCAATCATTTCTGGACGTTTTTCAATGGAAAAAATCATTGAATATTATAAATGCACAAACAGTAATTTCTCCGCATTGCAAGGTGCAATTCTGAAATTTTTTACTTTTTCCTGCTCCTCTTAGCATGATAAAGAAGATTCAAAGAGAGTGAGATGCCAGCTCCTTTCATTCAGTCAGTAGCTTCAATCATTTCTGGTATATGAATAACATGATGTTTTTCAATGGCAAAAATCAATGAATATTGTAAATGCACAAACAGTAATTTCTCCGCATTGCAAGGTGCAATTCTGAAATTTTTTGCTTTTTCCTGCTCCTCTTAGCATGATAAAGAAGATTCAAAGAGAGTGAGATGCCAGCTCCTTTCATTCAGTCAGTAGCTTCAATCATTTCTGGACGTTTTTCAATGGCAAAAATCAATGAATATTGTAAATGCACAAACAGTAATTTCTCCGCATTGCAAGGTGCAATTCTGAAATTTTTTGCTTTTTCCTGCTCCTCTTAGCATGATAAACAAGATTCAAAGAGAGTGAGATGCCAGCTCCTTTCATTCAGTCAGTAGCTTCAATCATTTCTGGACGTTTTTCAATGGCAAAAATCATTGAATATTGTAAATGCACAAACAGTAATTTCTCCGCATTGCAAGGTGCAATTCTGAAATTTTTTACTTTTTCCTGCTCCTCTTAGCATGATAAAGAAGATTCAAAGAGAGTGAGATGCCAGCTCCTTTCATTCAGTCAGTAGCTTCAATCATTTCTGGTATATGAATAACATGATGTTTTTCAATCGCAAAAATTAATGAATATTGTAAATGCACAAACAGTAATTTCTCCGCACTGCAAGGTGCAATTCTGAAATTTTTTGCTTTTTCCTGCTCCTCTTAGCATGATAAAGAAGATTCAAAGAGAGTGAGATGCCAGCTCCTTTCATTCAGTCAGTAGCTTCAATCATTTCTGGACGTTTTTCAATGGCAAAAACCAATGAATATTGTAAATGCACAAACAGTAATTTCTCCGCATTGCAAGGTGCAATTCTGAAACTTTTTGCTTTTTCCTGCTCCTCTTAGCATGATAAAGAAGATTCAAAGAGAGTGAGATGCCAGATCCTTTCCTTCAGTCAGTAGCTTCAATCATTTCTGGTATATGAATAACATGATGTTTTTCAATGGCAAAAATCAATGAATTTTGTAAATGCACAAACAGTAATTTCTCCGCATTGCAAGGCGCAATTCTGAAATTTTTTGCTTTTTCCTGCTCCTCTTAGCATGATAAAGAAGATTCAAAGAGAGTGAGATGCCAGCTCCTTTCATTCAGTCAGTAGCTTCAATCATTTCTGGACATTTTTCAATGGCAAAAATCAATGAATATTGTAAATGCACAAACAGTAATTTCTCCGCATTGCAAGGTGCAATTCTGAAATTTTTTGCTTTTTCCTGCTCCTCTTAGCATGATAAAGAAGATTCAAAGAGAGTGAGATGCCAGCTCCTTTCATTCAGTCAGTAGCTTCAATCATTTCTGGACGTTTTTCAATGGCAAAAATCAATGAATATTGTAAATGCACAAACAGTAATTTCTCCGCATTGCAATGTGCAATTCTGAAATTTTTTGCTTTTTCCTGCTCCTCTTAGCATGATAAAGAAGATTCAAAGAGAGTGAGATGCCAGCTCCTTTCATTCAGTCAGTAGCTTCAATCATTTCTGGACGTTTTTCAATGGCAAAAATCAATGAATATTGTAAATGCAAACAGTAATTTCTCCGCATTGCAAGGTGCAATTCTGAAATTTTTTGCTTTTTCCTGCTCCTCTTAGCATGATAAAGAAGATTCAAAGAGAGTGAGATGCCAGATCCTTTCCTTCAGTCAGTAGCTTCAATCATTTCTGGTATATGAATAACATGATGTTTTTCAATGGCAAAAATCAATGAATTTTGTAAATGCACAAGCAGTAATTTCTCCGCATTGCAAGGCGCAATTCTGAAATTTTTTGCTTTTTCCTACTCCTCTTAGCATGATAAAGAAGATTCAAAGAGAGTGAGATGCCAGCTCCTTTCATTCAGTCAGTAGCTTCAATCATTTCTGGACATTTTTCAATGGCAAAAATCAATGAATATTGTAAATGCACAAACAGTAATTTCTCCGCATTGCAAGGTGCAATTCTGAAATTTTTTGCTTTTTCCTGCTCCTCTTAGCATGATAAAGAAGATTCAAAGAGAGTGAGATGCCAGCTCCTTTCATTCAGTCAGTAGCTTCAATCATTTCTGGACGTTTTTCAATGGCAAAAATCAATGAATATTGTAAATGCACAAACAGTAATTTCTCCGCATTGCAAGGTGCAATTCTGAAATTTTTTGCTTTTTCCTGCTCCTCTTAGCATGATAAAGAAGATTCAAAGAGAGTGAGATGCCAGCTCCTTTCATTCAGTCAGTAGCTTCAATCATTTCTGGACGTTTTTCAATGGCAAAAATCAATGAATATTGTAAATGCACAAACAGTAATTTCTCCGCATTGCAATGTGCAATTCTGAAATTTTTTGCTTTTTCCTGCTCCTCTTAGCATGATAAAGAAGATTCAAAGAGAGTGAGATGCCAGCTACTTTCATTCAGTCAGTAGCTTCAAACATTTCTGGTACATGAATAACATGATGTTTTTCAATGGCAAAAATCAATGAATATTGTAAATGCACAAACAGTAATTTCTCCGCATTGCAAGGTGCAATTCTGAAATTTTTTGCTTTTTCCTGCTCCTCTTAGCATGATAAAGAAGATTCAAAGAGAGTGAGATGCCAGCTCCTTTCGTTCAGTCAGTAGCTTCAATCATTTCTGGACGTTTTTCAATGGAAAAAATCATTGAATATTATAAATGCACAAACAGTAATTTCTCCGCATTGCAAGGTGCAATTCTGAAATTTTTTACTTTTTCCTGCTCCTCTTAGCATGATAAAGAAGATTCAAAGAGAGTGAGATGCCAGCTCCTTTCATTCAGTCAGTAGCTTCAATCATTTCTGGTATATGAATAACATGATGTTTTTCAATGGCAAAAATCAATGAATATTGTAAATGCACAAACAGTAATTTCTCCGCATTGCAAGGTGCAATTCTGAAATTTTTTGCTTTTTCCTGCTCCTCTTAGCATGATAAAGAAGATTCAAAGAGAGTGAGATGCCAGCTCCTTTCATTCAGTCAGTAGCTTCAATCATTTCTGGACGTTTTTCAATGGCAAAAATCAATGAATATTGTAAATGCACAAACAGTAATTTCTCCGCATTGCAAGGTGCAATTCTGAAATTTTTTGCTTTTTCCTGCTCCTCTTAGCATGATAAACAAGATTCAAAGAGAGTGAGATGCCAGCTCCTTTCATTCAGTCAGTAGCTTCAATCATTTCTGGACGTTTTTCAATGGCAAAAATCATTGAATATTGTAAATGCACAAACAGTAATTTCTCCGCATTGCAAGGTGCAATTCTGAAATTTTTTACTTTTTCCTGCTCCTCTTAGCATGATAAAGAAGATTCAAAGAGAGTGAGATGCCAGCTCCTTTCATTCAGTCAGTAGCTTCAATCATTTCTGGTATATGAATAACATGATGTTTTTCAATCGCAAAAATTAATGAATATTGTAAATGCACAAACAGTAATTTCTCCGCACTGCAAGGTGCAATTCTGAAATTTTTTGCTTTTTCCTGCTCCTCTTAGCATGATAAAGAAGATTCAAAGAGAGTGAGATGCCAGCTCCTTTCATTCAGTCAGTACCTTCAATCATTTCTGGACGTTTTTCAATGGCAAAAATCAATGAATATTGTAAATGCACAAACAGTAATTTCTCCGCACTGCAAGGTGCAATTCTGAAATTTTTTGCTTTTTCCTGCTCCTCTTAGCATGATAAAGAAGATTCAAAGAGAGTGAGATGCCAGCTCCTTTCATTCAGTCAGTAGCTTCAATCATTTCTGGACGTTTTTCAATGGCAAAAATCAATGAATATTGTAAATGCAAACAGTAATTTCTCCGCATTGCAAGGTGCAATTCTGAAATTTTTTGCTTTTTCCTGCTCCTCTTAGCATGATAAAGAAGATTCAAAGAGAGTGAGATGCCAGATCCTTTCCTTCAGTCAGTAGCTTCAATCATTTCTGGTATATGAATAACATGATGTTTTTCAATGGCAAAAATCAATGAATTTTGTAAATGCACAAACAGTAATTTCTCCGCATTGCAAGGCGCAATTCTGAAATTTTTTGCTTTTTCCTACTCCTCTTAGCATGATAAAGAAGATTCAAAGAGAGTGAGATGCCAGCTCCTTTCATTCAGTCAGTAGCTTCAATCATTTCTGGACATTTTTCAATGGCAAAAATCAATGAATATTGTAAATGCACAAACAGTAATTTCTCCGCATTGCAAGGTGCAATTCTGAAATTTTTTGCTTTTTCCTGCTCCTCTTAGCATGATAAAGAAGATTCAAAGAGAGTGAGATGCCAGCTCCTTTCATTCAGTCAGTAGCTTCAATCATTTCTGGACGTTTTTCAATGGCAAAAATCAATGAATATTGTAAATGCACAAACAGTAATTTCTCCGCATTGCAAGGTGCAATTCTGAAATTTTTTGCTTTTTCCTGCTCCTCTTAGCATGATAAAGAAGATTCAAAGAGAGTGAGATGCCAGCTCCTTTCATTCAGTCAGTAGCTTCAATCATTTCTGGACGTTTTTCAATGGCAAAAATCAATGAATATTGTAAATGCACAAACAGTAATTTCTCCGCATTGCAATGTGCAATTCTGAAATTTTTTGCTTTTTCCTGCTCCTCTTAGCATGATAAAGAAGATTCAAAGAGAGTGAGATGCCAGCTACTTTCATTCAGTCAGTAGCTTCAAACATTTCTGGTACATGAATAACATGATGTTTTTCAATGGCAAAAATCAATGAATATTGTAAATGCACAAACAGTAATTTCTCCGCATTGCAAGGTGCAATTCTGAAATTTTTTGCTTTTTCCTGCTCCTCTTAGCATGATAAAGAAGATTCAAAGAGAGTGAGATGCCAGCTCCTTTCGTTCAGTCAGTAGCTTCAATCATTTCTGGACGTTTTTCAATGGAAAAAATCATTGAATATTATAAATGCACAAACAGTAATTTCTCCGCATTGCAAGGTGCAATTCTGAAATTTTTTACTTTTTCCTGCTCCTCTTAGCATGATAAAGAAGATTCAAAGAGAGTGAGATGCCAGCTCCTTTCATTCAGTCAGTAGCTTCAATCATTTCTGGTATATGAATAACATGATGTTTTTCAATGGCAAAAATCAATGAATATTGTAAATGCACAAACAGTAATTTCTCCGCATTGCAAGGTGCAATTCTGAAATTTTTTGCTTTTTCCTGCTCCTCTTAGCATGATAAAGAAGATTCAAAGAGAGTGAGATGCCAGCTCCTTTCATTCAGTCAGTAGCTTCAATCATTTCTGGACGTTTTTCAATGGCAAAAATCAATGAATATTGTAAATGCACAAACAGTAATTTCTCCGCATTGCAAGGTGCAATTCTGAAATTTTTTGCTTTTTCCTGCTCCTCTTAGCATGATAAACAAGATTCAAAGAGAGTGAGATGCCAGCTCCTTTCATTCAGTCAGTAGCTTCAATCATTTCTGGACGTTTTTCAATGGCAAAAATCATTGAATATTGTAAATGCACAAACAGTAATTTCTCCGCATTGCAAGGTGCAATTCTGAAATTTTTTACTTTTTCCTGCTCCTCTTAGCATGATAAAGAAGATTCAAAGAGAGTGAGATGCCAGCTCCTTTCATTCAGTCAGTAGCTTCAATCATTTCTGGTATATGAATAACATGATGTTTTTCAATCGCAAAAATTAATGAATATTGTAAATGCACAAACAGTAATTTCTCCGCACTGCAAGGTGCAATTCTGAAATTTTTTGCTTTTTCCTGCTCCTCTTAGCATGATAAAGAAGATTCAAAGAGAGTGAGATGCCAGCTCCTTTCATTCAGTCAGTACCTTCAATCATTTCTGGACGTTTTTCAATGGCAAAAATCAATGAATATTGTAAATGCACAAACAGTAATTTCTCCGCATTGCAAGGTGCAATTCTGAAATTTTTTGCTTTTTCCTGCTCCTCTTAGCATGATAAAGAAGATTCAAAGAGAGTGAGATGCCAGCTCCTTTCATTCAGTCAGTAGCTTCAATCATTTCTGGACGTTTTTCAATGGCAAAAATCAATGAATATTGTAAATGCACAAACTGTAATTTCTCCGCATTGCAAGGTGCAATTCTGAAATTTTTTGCTTTTTCCTGCTCCTCTTAGCATGATAAAGAAGATTCAAAGAGAGTGAGATGCCAGCTCCTTTCATTCAGTCAGTAGCTTCAATCATTTCTGGTATATGAATAACATGATGTTTTTCAATAGCAAAAATCAATGAATATTGTAAATGCCCAAACAGTAATTTCTCCGCATTGCAAGGTGCAATTCTGAAATTTTTTGCTTTTTCCTGCTCCTCTTAGCATGATAAAGAAGATTCAAAGAGAGTGAGATGCCAGCTCCTTTCATTCAGTCAGTAGCTTCAATCATTTCTGTACGTTTTTCAATGGCAAAAATCAATGAATATTGTAAATGCACAAACAGTAATTTCTCCGCATTGCAAGGTGCAATTCTGAAATTTTTTACTTTTTCCTGCTCCTCTTAGCATGATAAAGAAGATTCAAAGAGAGTGAGATGCCAGCTCCTTTCATTCAGTCAGTAGCTTCAATCATTTCTGGTATATGAATAACATGATGTTTTTCAATCGCAAAAATCAATGAATATTGTAAATGCACAAACAGTAATTTCTCCGCATTGCAAGGTGCAATTCTGAATTTTTTTGCTTTTTCCTGCTCCTCTTAGCATGATAAAGAAGATTCAAAGAGAGTGAGATGCCAGCTCCTTTCATTCAGTCAGTAGCTTCAATCATTTCTGGACGTTTTTCAATGGCAAAAATCAATGAATATTGTAAATGCACAAACAGTAATTTCTCCGCATTGCAAGGTGCAATTCTGAAATTCTTTGCTTTTTCCTGCTCCTCTAAGCATGATAAAGAAGATTCAAAGAGAGTGAGATGCCAGCTCCTTTCATTCACTCAGTAGCTTCAATCATTTCTGGTATATGAATAACATGATGTTTTTCAATCGCAAAAATCAATGAATATTGTAAATGCACAAACAGTAATTTCTCCGCATTGCAAGGTGCAATTCTGAAATTTTTTGCTTTTTCCTGCTCCTCTTAGCATGATAAAGAAGATTCAAAGAGAGTGAGATGCCAGCTCCTTTCATTCAGTCAGTACCTTCAATCATTTCTGGACGTTTTTCAATGGCAAAAATCAATGAATATTGTAAATGCACAAACAGTAATTTCTCCGCATTGCAAGGTGCAATTCTGAAATTTTTTGCTTTTTCCTGCTCCTCTTAGCATGATAAAGAAGATTCAAAGAGAGTGAGATGCCAGCTCCTTTCATTCAGTCAGTAGCTTCAATCATTTCTGGACGTTTTTCAATGGCAAAAATCAATGAATATTGTAAATGCACAAACTGTAATTTCTCCGCATTGCAAGGTGTAATTCTGAAATTTTTTGCTTTTTCCTGCTCCTCTTAGCATGATAAAGAAGATTCAAAGAGAGTGAGATGCCAGCTCCTTTCATTCAGTCAGTAGCTTCAATCATTTCTGGTATATGAATAACATGATGTTTTTCAATAGCAAAAATCAATGAATATTGTAAATGCACAAACAGTAATTTCTCCGCATTGCAAGGTGCAATTCTGAAATTTTTTGCTTTTTCCTGCTCCTCTTAGCATGATAAAGAAGATTCAAAGAGAGTGAGATGCCAGCTCCTTTCATTCAGTCAGTAGCTTCAATCATTTCTGGACGTTTTTCAATGGCAAAAATCAATGAATATTGTAAATGCACAAACAGTAATTTCTCCGCATTGCAAGGTGCAATTCTGAAATTTTTTACTTTTTCCTGCTCCTCTTAGCATGATAAAGAAGATTCAAAGAGAGTGAGATGCCAGCTCCTTTCATTCAGTCAGTAGCTTCAATCATTTCTGGTATATGAATAACATGATGTTTTTCAATCGCAAAAATCAATGAATATTGTAAATGCACAAACAGTAATTTCTCCGCATTGCAAGGTGCAATTCTGAAATTTTTTGCTTTTTCCTGCTCCTCTTAGCATGATAAAGAAGATTCAAAGAGAGTGAGATGCCAGCTCCTTTCATTCAGTCAGTAGCTTCAATCATTTCTGGACGTTTTTCAATGGCAAAAATCAATGAATATTGTAAATGCACAAACAGTAATTTCTCCGCATTGCAAGGTGCAATTCTGAAATTCTTTGCTTTTTCCTGCTCCTCTAAGCATGATAAAGAAGATTCAAAGAGAGTGAGATGCCAGATCCTTTCCTTCAGTCAGTAGCTTCAATCATTTCTGGTATATGAATAACATGATGTTTTTCAATGGCAAAAATCAATGAATTTTGTAAATGCACAAACAGTAATTTCTCCGCATTGCAAGGCGCAATTCTGAAATTTTTTACTTTTTCCTGCTCCTCTTAGCATGATAAAGAAGATTCAAAGAGAGTGAGATGCCAGCTCCTTTCATTCAGTCAGTAGCTTCAATCATTTCTGGTATATGAATAACATGATGTTTTTCAATGGCAAAAATCAATGAATATTGTAAATGCACAAACAGTAATTTCTCCGCATTGCAAGGTGCAATTCTGAAATTTTTTGCTTTTTCCTGCTCCTCTTAGCATGATAAAGAAGATTCAAAGAGAGTGAGATGCCAGCTCCTTTCATTCAGTCAGTAGCTTCAATCATTTCTGGACGTTTTTCAATGGCAAAAATCAATGAATATTGTAAATGCACAAACAGTAATTTCTCCGCATTGCAAGGTGCAATTCTGAAATTTTTTGCTTTTTCCTGCTCCTCTTAGCATGATAAAGAAGATTCAAAGAGAGTGAGATGCCAGCTCCTTTCATTCAGTCAGTAGCTTTAATCATTTCTGGACGTTTTTCAATGGCAAAAATCATTGAATATTGTAAATGCACAATCAGTAATTTCTCCGCATTGCAAGGTGCAATTCTGAAATTTTTTACTTTTTCCTGCTCCTCTTAGCATGATAAAGAAGATTCAAAGAGAGTGAGATGCCAGCTCCTTTCATTCAGTCAGTAGCTTCAATCATTTCTGGTATATGAATAACATGATGTTTTTCAATCGCAAAAATCAATGAATATTGTAAATGCACAAACAGTAATTTCTCCGCATTGCAAGGTGCAATTCTGAAATTTTTTGCTTTTTCCTGCTCCTCTTAGCATGATAAAGAAGATTCAAAGAGAGTGAGATGCCAGCTCCTTTCATTCAGTCAGTAGCTTCAATCATTTCTGGACGTTTTTCAATGGCAAAAACCAATGAATATTGTAAATGCACAAACAGTAATTTCTCCGCATTGCAAGGTGCAATTCTGAAACTTTTTGCTTTTTCCTGCTCCTCTTAGCATGATAAAGAAGATTCAAAGAGAGTGAGATGCCAGATCCTTTCCTTCAGTCAGTAGCTTCAATCATTTCTGGTATATGAATAACATGATGTTTTTCAATGGCAAAAATCAATGAATTTTGTAAATGCACAAACAGTAATTTCTCCGCATTGCAAGGCGCAATTCTGAAATTTTTTGCTTTTTCCTGCTCCTCTTAGCATGATAAAGAAGATTCAAAGAGAGTGAGATGCCAGCTCCTTTCATTCAGTCAGTAGCTTCAATCATTTCTGGACATTTTTCAATGGCAAAAATCAATGAATATTGTAAATGCACAAACAGTAATTTCTCCGCATTGCAAGGTGCAATTCTGAAATTTTTTGCTTTTTCCTGCTCCTCTTAGCATGATAAAGAAGATTCAAAGAGAGTGAGATGCCAGCTCCTTTCATTCAGTCAGTAGCTTCAATCATTTCTGGACGTTTTTCAATGGCAAAAATCAATGAATATTGTAAATGCACAAACAGTAATTTCTCCGCATTGCAATGTGCAATTCTGAAATTTTTTGCTTTTTCCTGCTCCTCTTAGCATGATAAAGAAGATTCAAAGAGAGTGAGATGCCAGCTCCTTTCATTCAGTCAGTAGCTTCAATCATTTCTGGACGTTTTTCAATGGCAAAAATCAATGAATATTGTAAATGCACAAACAGTAATTTCTCCGCATTGCAAGGTGCAATTCTGAAATTTTTTGCTTTTTCCTGCTCCTCTTAGCATGATAAAGAAGATTCAAAGAGAGTGAGATGCCAGATCCTTTCCTTCAGTCAGTAGCTTCAATCATTTCTGGTATATGAATAACATGATGTTTTTCAATGGCAAAAATCAATGAATTTTGTAAATGCACAAACAGTAATTTCTCCGCATTGCAAGGCGCAATTCTGAAATTTTTTGCTTTTTCCTGCTCCTCTTAGCATGATAAAGAAGATTCAAAGAGAGTGAGATGCCAGCTCCTTTCATTCAGTCAGTAGCTTCAATCATTTCTGGACATTTTTCAATGGCAAAAATCAATGAATATTGTAAATGCACAAACAGTAATTTCTCCGCATTGCAAGGTGCAATTCTGAAATTTTTTGCTTTTTCATGCTCCTCTTAGCATGATAAAGAAGATTCAAAGAGAGTGAGATGCCAGCTCCTTTCATTCAGTCAGTAGCTTCAATCATTTCTGGACGTTTTTCAATCGCAAAAATCAATGAATATTGTAAATGCACAAACAGTAATTTCTCCGCATTGCAATGTGCAATTCTGAAATTTTTTGCTTTTTCCTGCTCCTCTTAGCATGATAAAGAAGATTCAAAGAGAGTGAGATGCCAGCTCCTTTCATTCAGTCAGTAGCTTCAAACATTTCTGGTACATGAATAACATGATGTTTTTCAATGGCAAAAATCAATGAATATTGTAAATGCACAAACAGTAATTTCTCCGCATTGCAAGGTGCAATTCTGAAATTTTTTGCTTTTTCCTGCTCCTCTTAGCATGATAAAGAAGATTCAAAGAGAGTGAGATGCCAGCTCCTTTCGTTCAGTCAGTAGCTTCAATCATTTCTGGACGTTTTTCAATGGCAAAAATCATTGAATATTATAAATGCGCAAACAGTAATTTCTCCGCATTGCAAGGTGCAATTCTGAAATTTTTTACTTTTTCCTGCTCCTCTTAGCATGATAAAGAAGATTCAAAGAGAGTGAGATGCCAGCTCCTTTCATTCAGTCAGTAGCTTCAATCATTTCTGGACGTTTTTCAATGGCAAAAATCATTGAATATTGTAAATGCACAAACAGTAATTTCTCCGCATTGCAAGGTGCAATTCTGAAATTTTTTACTTTTTCCTGCTCCTCTTAGCATGATAAAAAAGATTCAAAGAGAGTGAGATGCCAGCTCCTTTCATTCAGTCAGTAGCTTCAATCATTTCTGGTATATGAATAACATGATGTTTTTCAATCGCAAAAATCAATGAATATTGTAAATGCACAAACAGTAATTTCTCCGCATTGCAAGGTGCAATTCTGAAATTTTTTGCTTTTTCCTGCTCCTCTTAGCATGATAAAGAAGATTCAAAGAGAGTGAGATGCCAGCTCCTTTCATTCAGTCAGTACCTTCAATCATTTCTGGACGTTTTTCAATGGCAAAAATCAATGAATATTGTAAATGCACAAACAGTAATTTCTCCGCATTGCAAGGTGCAATTCTGAAATTTTTTGCTTTTTCCTGCTCCTCTTAGCATGATAAAGAAGATTCAAAGAGAGTGAGATGCCAGCTCCTTTCATTCAGTCAGTAGCTTCAATCATTTCTGGACGTTTTTCAATGGCAAAAATCAATGAATATTGTAAATGCACAAACTGTAATTTCTCCGCATTGCAAGGTGCAATTCTGAAATTTTTTGCTTTTTCCTGCTCCTCTTAGCATGATAAAGAAGATTCAAAGAGAGTGAGATGCCAGCTCCTTTCATTCAGTCAGTAGCTTCAATCATTTCTGGTATATGAATAACATGATGTTTTTCAATAGCAAAAATCAATGAATATTGTAAATGCACAAACAGTAATTTCTCCGCATTGCAAGGTGCAATTCTGAAATTTTTTGCTTTTTCCTGCTCCTCTTAGCATGATAAAGAAGATTCAAAGAGAGTGAGATGCCAGCTCCTTTCATTCAGTCAGTAGCTTCAATCATTTCTGGACGTTTTTCAATGGCAAAAATCAATGAATATTGTAAATGCACAAACAGTAATTTCTCCGCATTGCAAGGTGCAATTCTGAAATTTTTTACTTTTTCCTGCTCCTCTTAGCATGATAAAGAAGATTCAAAGAGAGTGAGATGCCAGCTCCTTTCATTCAGTCAGTAGCTTCAATCATTTCTGGTATATGAATAACATGATGTTTTTCAATCGCAAAAATCAATGAATATTGTAAATGCACAAACAGTAATTTCTCCGCATTGCAAGGTGCAATTCTGAAATTTTTTGCTTTTTCCTGCTCCTCTTAGCATGATAAAGAAGATTCAAAGAGAGTGAGATGCCAGCTCCTTTCATTCAGTCAGTAGCTTCAATCATTTCTGGATGTTTTTCAATGGCAAAAATCAATGAATATTGTAAATGCACAAACAGTAATTTCTCCGCATTGCAAGGTGCAATTCTGAAATTCTTTGCTTTTTCCTGCTCCTCTAAGCATGATAAAGAAGATTCAAAGAGAGTGAGATGCCAGCTCCTTTCATTCAGTCAGTAGCTTCAATCATTTCTGGTATATGAATAACATGATGTTTTTCAATCGCAAAAATCAATGAATATTGTAAATGCACAAACAGTAATTTCTCCGCATTGCAAGGTGCAATTCTGAAATTTTTTGCTTTTTCCT
Organism: Phyllobates terribilis; assembly: GCF_046119375.1. Lineage (NCBI taxonomy): Eukaryota > Metazoa > Chordata > Amphibia > Anura > Dendrobatidae > Phyllobates > Phyllobates terribilis. Next base: position 82,484 of record NW_027365064.1, on the reverse strand, counting down.
GCTCCTCTTAGCATGATAAAGAAGATTCAAAGAGAGTGAGATGCCAGCTCCTTTCATTCAGTCAGTACCTTCAATCATTTCTGGACGTTTTTCAATGGCAAAAATCAATGAATATTGTAAATGCACAAACAGTAATTTCTCCGCATTGCAAGGTGCAATTCTGAAATTTTTTGCTTTTTCCTGCTCCTCTTAGCATGATAAAGAATATTCAAAGAGAGTGAGATGCCAGCTCCTTTCATTCAGTCAGTAGCTTCAATCATTTCTGGACGTTTTTCAATGGCAAAAATCAATGAATATTGTAAATGCACAAACTGTAATTTCTCCGCATTGCAAGGTGCAATTCTGAAATTTTTTGCTTTTTCCTGCTCCTCTTAGCATGATAAAGAAGATTCAAAGAGAGTGAGATGCCAGCTCCTTTCATTCAGTCAGTAGCTTCAATCATTTCTGGTATATGAATAAGATGATGTTTTTCAATAGCAAAAATCAATGAATATTGTAAATGCACAAACAGTAATTTCTCCGCATTGCAAGGTGCAATTCTGAATATTTTTGCTTTTTCCTGCTCCTCTTAGCATGATAAAGAAGATTCAAAGAGAGTGAGATGCCAGCTCCTTTCATTCAGTCAGTAGCTTCAATCATTTCTGGACGTTTTTCAATGGCAAAAATCAATGAATATTGTAAATGCACAAACAGTAATTTCTCCGCATTGCAAGGTGCAATTCTGAAATTTTTTACTTTTTCCTGCTCCTCTTAGCATGATAAAGAAGATTCAAAGAGAGTGAGATGCCAGCTCCTTTCATTCAGTCAGTAGCTTCAATCATTTCTGGTATATGAATAACATGATGTTTTTCAATCGCAAAAATCAATGAATATTGTAAATGCACAAACAGTAATTTCTCCGCATTGCAAGGTGCAATTCTGAAATTTTTTGCTTTTTCCTGCTCCTCTTAGCATGATAAAGAAGATTCAAAGAGAGTGAGATGCCAGCTCCTTTCATTCAGTCAGTAGCTTCAATCATTTCTGGACGTTTTTCAATGGCAAAAATCAATGAATATTGTAAATGCACAAACAGTAATTTCTCCGCATTGCAAGGTGCAATTCTGAAATTCTTTGCTTTTTCCTGCTCCTCTAAGCATGATAAAGAAGATTCAAAGAGAGTGAGATGCCAGATCCTTTCCTTCAGTCAGTAGCTTCAATCATTTCTGGTATATGAATAACATGATGTTTTTCAATGGCAAAAATCAATGAATTTTGTAAATGCACAAACAGTAATTTCTCCGCATTGCAAGGCGCAATTCTGAAATTTTTTACTTTTTCCTGCTCCTCTTAGCATGATAAAGAAGATTCAAAGAGAGTGAGATGCCAGCTCCTTTCATTCAGTCAGTAGCTTCAATCATTTCTGGTATATGAATAACATGATGTTTTTCAATGGCAAAAATCAATGAATATTGTAAATGCACAAACAGTAATTTCTCCGCATTGCAAGGTGCAATTCTGAAATTTTTTGCTTTTTCCTGCTCCTCTTAGCATGATAAAGAAGATTCAAAGAGAGTGAGATGCCAGCTCCTTTCATTCAGTCAGTAGCTTCAATCATTTCTGGTATATGAATAACATGATGTTTTTCAATAGCAAAAATCAATGAATATTGTAAATGCACAAACAGTAATTTCTCCGCATTGCAAGGTGCAATTCTGAAATTTTTTGCTTTTTCCTGCTCCTCTTAGCATGATAAAGAAGATTCAAAGAGAGTGAGATGCCAGCTCCTTTCATTCAGTCAGTAGCTTCAATCATTTCTGGACGTTTTTCAATGGCAAAAATCAATGAATATTGTAAATGCACAAACAGTAATTTCTCCGCATTGCAAGGTGCAATTCTGAAATTTTTTGCTTTTTCCTGCTCCTCTTAGCATGATAAAGAAGATTCAAAGAGAGTGAGATGCCAGCTCCTTTCATTCAGTCAGTAGCTTCAATCATTTCTGGAGGTTTTTCAATGGCAAAAATCAATGAATATTGTAAATGCACAAGCAGTAATTTCTCCGCATTGCAAAGTGCAATTCTGAAATTTTTTGCTTTTTCCTGCTCCTCTTAGCATGATAAAGAAGATTCAAAGAGAGTGAGATGCCAGCTCCTTTCATTCAGTCAGTAGCTTCAATCATTTCTGGACGTTTTTCAATGGCAAAAATCAATGAATATTGTAAATGCACAAACAGTAATTTCTCCGCATTGCAAGGTGCAATTCTGAAATGTTTTGCTTTTTCCTGCTCCTCTTAGCATGAAAAAGAAGATTCAAAGAGCGTGAGATGCCAGCTCCTTTCATTCAGTCAGTAGCTTCAATCATTTCTGGTATATGAATAACATGATGTTTTTCAATGGCAAAAATCAATGAATATTGTAAATGCACAAACAGTAATTTCTCCGCATTGCAAGGTGCAATTCTGAATTTTTTTGCTTTTTCCTGCTCCTCTTAGCATGATAAAGAAGATTCAAAGAGAGTGAGATGCCAGCTCCTTTCATTCAGTCAGTAGCTTCAATCATTTCTGGACGTTTTTCAATGGCAAAAATCAATGAATATTGTAAATGCACAAACAGTAATTTCTCCGCATTGCAAGGTGCAATTCTGAAATTTTTTGCTTTTTCCTGCTCCTCTTAGCATGATAAAGAAGATTCAAAGAGAGTGAGATGCCAGCTCCTTTCAGTCAGTAGCTTCAATCATTTCTGGACATTTTTCAATGGCAAAAATCAATGAATATTGTAAATGCACAAACAGTAATTTCTCCGCATTGCAAGGTGCAATTCTGAAATTTTTTGCTTTTTCCTGCTCCTCTTAGCATGATAAAGAAGATTCAAATAGAGTGAGATGCCAGCTCCTTTCATTCAGTCAGTAGCTTCAAACATTTCTGGTATATGAATAACATGATGTTTTTCAATGGCAAAAATCAATGAATATTGTAGATGCACAAACAGTAATTTCTCCGCATTGCAAGGTGCAATTCTGAAATTTTTTGCTTTTTCCTGCTCCTCTTAGCATGATAAAGAAGATTCAAAGAGACTGAGATGCCAGCTCCTTTCATTCAGTCAGTAGCTTCAATCATTTCTGGACATTTTTCAATGGCAAAAATCAATGAATATTGTAAATGCACAAACAGTAATTTCTCCGCATTGCAAGGTGCAATTCTGAAATTTTTTGCTTTTTCCTGCTCCTCTTTGCATGATAAAGAAGATTCAAAGAGAGTGAGATGCCAGCTCCTTTCATTCAGTCAGTAGCTTCAATCATTTCTGGACGTTTTTCAATGGCAAAAATCAATGAATATTGTAAATGCACAAACAGTAATTTCTCCGCATTGCAAGGTGCAATTCTGAAATTTTTTGCTTTTTCCTGCTCCTCTTAGCATGATAAAGAAGATTCAAAGAGAGTGAGATGCCAGCTCCTTTCATTCAGTCAGTAGCTTCAATCATTTCTGGTATATGAATAACATGATGTTTTTCAATGGCAAAAATCAATGAATATTGTAAATGCACAAACAGTAATTTCTCCGCATTGCAAGGTGCAATTCTGAAATTTTTTGCTTTTTCCTGCTCCTCTTAGCATGATAAAGAAGATTCAAAGAGAGTGAGATGCCAGCTCCTTTCATTCAGTCAGTAGCTTCAATCATTTCTGGACGTTTTTCAATGGCAAAAATCAATGAATATTGTAAATGCACAAACAGTAATTTCTCCGCATTGCAAGGTGCAATTCTGAAATTTTTTGCTTTTTCCTGCTCCTCTTAGCATGATAAAGAAGATTCAAAGAGAGTGAGATGCCAGCTCCTTTCATTCAGTCAGTAGCTTCAAACATTTCTGGTATATGAATAACATGATGTTTTTCAATGGCAAAAATCAATGAATATTGTAAATGCACAAACAGTAATTTCTTCGCATTGCAAGGTGCAATTCTGAAATTTTTTGCTTTTTCCTGCTCCTCTTAGCATGATAAAGAAGATTCAAAGAGAGTGAGATGCCAGCTCCTTTCATTCAGTCAGTAGCTTCAAACATTTCTGGTATATGAATAACATGATGTTTTTCAATGGCAAAAATCAATGAATATTGTAAATGCACAAACAGTAATTTCTCCACATTGCAAGGTGCAATTCTGAAATTTTTTGCTTTTTCCTGCTCCTCTTAGCATGATAAAGAAGATTCAAAGAGAGTGAGATGCCAGCTCCTTTCATTCAGTCAGTAGCTTCAATCATTTCTGGACGTTTTTCAATGGCAAAAATCAATGAATATTGTAAATGCACAAACAGTAATTTCTCCGCATTGCAAGGTGCAATTCTGAAATTTTTTGCTTTTTCCTGCTCCTCTTAGCATGATAAAGAAGATTCAAAGAGAGTGAGATGCCAGCTCCTTTCATTCAGTCAGTAGCTTCAATCATTTCTGGACGTTTTTCAATGGCAAAAATCAATGAATATTGTAAATGCACAAACAGTAATTTCTCCGCATTGCAAGGTGCAATTCTGAAATTTTTTGCTTTTTCCTGCTCCTCTTAGTATGATAAAGAAGATTCAAAGAGAGTGAGATGCCAGCTCCTTTCATTCAGTCAGTAGCTTCAAACATTTCTGGTATATGAATAACATGATGTTTTTCAATGGCAAAAATCAATGAATATTGTAAATGCACAAACAGTAATTTCTCCGCATTGCAAGGTGCAATTCTGAAATTTTTTGCTTTTTCCTGCTCCTCTTAGCATGATAAAGAAGATTCAAATAGAGTGAGATGCCAGCTCCTTTCATTCAGTCAGTAGCTTCAAACATTTCTGGTATATGAATAACATGATGTTTTTCAATGGCAAAAATCAATGAATATTGTAGATGCACAAACAGTAATTTCTCCGCATTGCAAGGTGCAATTCTGAAATTTTTTGCTTTTTCCTGCTCCTCTTAGCATGATAAAGAAGATTCAAAGAGACTGAGATGCCAGCTCCTTTCATTCAGTCAGTAGCTTCAATCATTTCTGGACATTTTTCAATGGCAAAAATCAATGAATATTGTAAATGCACAAACAGTAATTTCTCCGCATTGCAAGGTGCAATTCTGAAATTTTTTGCTTTTTCCTGCTCCTCTTAGCATGATAAAGAAGATTCAAAGAGAGTGAGATGCCAGCTCCTTTCATTCAGTCAGTAGCTTCAATCATTTCTGGACGTTTTTCAATGGCAAAAATCAATGAATATTGTAAATGCACAAACAGTAATTTCTCCGCATTGCAAGGTGCAATTCTGAAATTTTTTGCTTTTTCCTGCTCCTCTTAGCATGATAAAGAAGATTCAAAGAGAGTGAGATGCCAGCTCCTTTCATTCAGTCAGTAGCTTCAAACATTTCTGGTATATGAATAACATGATGTTTTTCAATGGCAAAAATCAATGAATATTGTAAATGCACAAACAGTAATTTCTTCGCATTGCAAGGTGCAATTCTGAAATTTTTTGCTTTTTCCTGCTCCTCTTAGCATGATAAAGAAGATTCAAAGAGAGTGAGATGCCAGCTCCTTTCATTCAGTCAGTAGCTTCAAACATTTCTGGTATATGAATAACATGATGTTTTTCAATGGCAAAAATCAATGAATATTGTAAATGCACAAACAGTAATTTCTCCACATTGCAAGGTGCAATTCTGAAATTTTTTGCTTTTTCCTGCTCCTCTTAGCATGATAAAGAAGATTCAAAGAGAGTGAGATGCCAGCTCCTTTCATTCAGTCAGTAGCTTCAATCATTTCTGGACGTTTTTCAATGGCAAAAATCAATGAATATTGTAAATGCACAAACAGTAATTTCTCCGCATTGCAAGGTGCAATTCTGAAATTTTTTGCTTTTTCCTGCTCCTCTTAGCATGATAAAGAAGATTCAAAGAGAGTGAGATGCCAGCTCCTTTCATTCAGTCAGTAGCTTCAATCATTTCTGGACGTTTTTCAATGGCAAAAATCAATGAATATTGTAAATGCACAAACAGTAATTTCTCCGCATTGCAAGGTGCAATTCTGAAATTTTTTGCTTTTTCCTGCTCCTCTTAGTATGATAAAGAAGATTCAAAGAGAGTGAGATGCCAGCTCCTTTCATTCAGTCAGTAGCTTCAAACATTTCTGGTATATGAATAACATGATGTTTTTCAATGGCAAAAATCAATGAATATTGTAAATGCACAAACAGTAATTTCTCCGCATTGCAAGGTGCAATTCTGAAATTTTTTGCTTTTTCCTGCTCCTCTTAGCATGATAAAGAAGATTCAAATAGAGTGAGATGCCAGCTCCTTTCATTCAGTCAGTAGCTTCAAACATTTCTGGTATATGAATAACATGATGTTTTTCAATGGCAAAAATCAATGAATATTGTAGATGCACAAACAGTAATTTCTCCGCATTGCAAGGTGCAATTCTGAAATTTTTTGCTTTTTCCTGCTCCTCTTAGCATGATAAAGAAGATTCAAAGAGACTGAGATGCCAGCTCCTTTCATTCAGTCAGTAGCTTCAATCATTTCTGGACATTTTTCAATGGCAAAAATCAATGAATATTGTAAATGCACAAACAGTAATTTCTCCGCATTGCAAGGTGCAATTCTGAAATTTTTTGCTTTTTCCTGCTCCTCTTAGCATGATAAAGAAGATTCAAAGAGAGTGAGATGCCAGCTCCTTTCATTCAGTCAGTAGCTTCAATCATTTCTGGACGTTTTTCAATGGCAAAAATCAATGAATATTGTAAATGCACAAACAGTAATTTCTCCGCATTGCAAGGTGCAATTCTGAAATTTTTTACTTTTTCCTGCTCCTCTTAGCATGATAAAGAAGATTCAAAGAGAGTGAGATGCCAGCTCCTTTCATTCAGTCAGTAGCTTCAATCATTTCTGGTATATGAATAACATGATGTTTTTCAATGGCAAAAATCAATGAATATTGTAAATGCACAAACAGTAATTTCTCCGCATTGCAAGGTGCAATTCTGAAATTTTTTGCTTTTTCCTGCTCCTCTTAGCATGATAAAGAAGATTCAAAGAGAGTGAGATGCCAGCTCCTTTCATTCAGTCAGTAGCTTCAATCATTTCTGGACGTTTTTCAATGGCAAAAATCAATGAATATTGTAAATGCACAAACAGTAATTTCTCCGCATTGCAAGGTGCAATTCTGAAATTTTTTGCTTTTTCCTGCTCCTCTTAGCATGATAAAGAAGATTCAAAGAGAGTGAGATGCCAGCTCCTTTCATTCAGTCAGTAGCTTCAAACATTTCTGGTATATGAATAACATGATGTTTTTCAATGGCAAAAATCAATGAATATTGTAAATGCACAAACAGTAATTTCTTCGCATTGCAAGGTGCAATTCTGAAATTTTTTGCTTTTTCCTGCTCCTCTTAGCATGATAAAGAAGATTCAAAGAGAGTGAGATGCCAGCTCCTTTCATTCAGTCAGTAGCTTCAAACATTTCTGGTATATGAATAACATGATGTTTTTCAATGGCAAAAATCAATGAATATTGTAAATGCACAAACAGTAATTTCTCCACATTGCAAGGTGCAATTCTGAAATTTTTTGCTTTTTCCTGCTCCTCTTAGCATGATAAAGAAGATTCAAAGAGAGTGAGATGCCAGCTCCTTTCATTCAGTCAGTAGCTTCAATCATTTCTGGACGTTTTTCAATGGCAAAAATCAATGAATATTGTAAATGCACAAACAGTAATTTCTCCGCATTGCAAGGTGCAATTCTGAAATTTTTTGCTTTTTCCTGCTCCTCTTAGCATGATAAAGAAGATTCAAAGAGAGTGAGATGCCAGCTCCTTTCATTCAGTCAGTAGCTTCAATCATTTCTGGACGTTTTTCAATGGCAAAAATCAATGAATATTGTAAATGCACAAACAGTAATTTCTCCGCATTGCAAGGTGCAATTCTGAAATTTTTTGCTTTTTCCTGCTCCTCTTAGTATGATAAAGAAGATTCAAAGAGAGTGAGATGCCAGCTCCTTTCATTCAGTCAGTAGCTTCAAACATTTCTGGTATATGAATAACATGATGTTTTTCAATGGCAAAAATCAATGAATATTGTAAATGCACAAACAGTAATTTCTCCGCATTGCAAGGTGCAATTCTGAAATTTTTTGCTTTTTCCTGCTCCTCTTAGCATGATAAAGAAGATTCAAAGAGAGTGAGATGCCAGCTCCTTTCATTCAGTCAGTAGCTTCAATCATTTCTGGTATATGAATAACATGATGTTTTTCAATGGCAAAAATTAATGAATATTGTAAATGCACAAACAGTAATTTCTCCGCATTGCAAGGTGCAATTCTGAAATTTTTTGCTTTTTCCTGCTCCTCTTAGCATGATAAAGAAGATTCAAAGAGAGTGAGATGCCAGCTCCTTTCATTCAGTCAGTAGCTTCAATCATTTCTGGACGTTTTTCAATGGCAAAAATCAATGAATATTGTAAATGCACAAACAGTAATTTCTCCGCATTGAAGGTGCAATTCTGAAATTTTTTGCTTTTTCCTGCTCCTCTTAGCATGATAAAGAAGATTCAAAGAGAGTGAGATGCCAGCTCCTTTCATTCAGTCAGTAGCTTCAAACATTTCTGGTATATGAATAACATGATGTTTTTCAATGGCAAAAATCAATGAATATTGTAAATGCACAAACAGTAATTTCTCCGCATTGCAAGGTGCAATTCTGAAATTTTTTGCTTTTTCCTGCTCCTCTTAGCATGATAAAGAAGATTCAAAGAGAGTGAGATGAGAGCTCCTTTCATTCAGTCAGTAGCTTCAATCATTTCTGGACGTTTTTCAATGGCAAAAATCAATGAATATTGTAAATGCACAAACAGTAATTTCTCCGCATTGCAAGGTGCAATTCTGAAATTTTTTGCTTTTTCCTGCTCCTCTTAGCATGATAAAGAAGATTCAAAGAGAGTGAGATGCCAGCTCCTTTCATTCAGTCAGTAGCTTCAATCATTTCTGGACGTTTTTCAATGGCAAAAATCAATGAATATTGTAAATGCACAAACAGTAATTTCTCCGCATTGCAAGGTGCAATTCTGAAATTTTTTGCTTTTTCCTGCTCCTCTTAGCATGATAAAGAAGATTCAAAGAGAGTGAGATGCCAGCTCCTTTCATTCAGTCAGTAGCTTCAATCATTTCTGGTATATGAATAACATGATGTTTTTCAATGGCAAAAATCAATGAATATTGTAAATGCACAAACAGTAATTTCTCCGCATTGCAAGGTGCAATTCTGAAATTTTTTGCTTTTTCCTGCTCCTCTTAGCATGATAAAGAAGATTCAAAGAGAGTGAGATGCCAGCTCCTTTCATTCAGTCAGTAGCTTCAATCATTTCTGGACGTTTTTCAATGGCAAAAATCAATGAATATTGTAAATGCACAAACAGTAATTTCTCCGCATTGCAAGGTGCAATTCTGAAATTTTTTGCTTTTTCCTGCTCCTCTTAGCATGGTAAAGAAGACTCAAAGAGAGTGAGATGCCAGCTCCTTTCATTCAGTCAGTAGCTTCAATCATTTCTGGACGTTTTTCAACGGCAAAAATCAATGAATATTGTAGATGCACAAACAGTAATTTCTCCGCATTGCAAGGTGCAATTCTGAAATTTTTTGCTTTTTCCTGCTCCTCTTAGCATGATAAAGAAGATTCAAAGAGACTGAGATGCCAGCTCCTTTCATTCAGTCAGTAGCTTCAATCATTTCTGGACGTTTTTCAATGGCAAAAATCAATGAATATTGTAAATGCACAAACAGTAATTTCTCCGCATTGCAAGGTGCAATTCTGAAATTTTTTGCTTTTTCCTGCTCCTCTTAGCATGATAAAGAAGATTCAAAGAGAGTGAGATGCCAGCTCCTTTCATTCAGTCAGTAGCTTCAAACATTTCTGGTATATGAATAACATGATGTTTTTCAATGGCAAAAATCAATGAATATTGTAAATGCACAAACAGTAATTTCTCCACATTGCAAGGTGCAATTCTGAAATTTTTTGCTTTTTCCTGCTCCTCTTAGCATGATAAAGAAGATTCAAAGAGAGTGAGATGCCAGCTCCTTTCATTCAGTCAGTAGCTTCAATCATTTCTGGACGTTTTTCAATGGCAAAAATCAATGAATATTGTAAATGCACAAACAGTAATTTCTCCGCATTGCAAGGTGCAATTCTGAAATTTTTTGCTTTTTCCTGCTCCTCTTAGCATGATAAAGAAGATTCAAAGAGAGTGAGATGCCAGCTCCTTTCATTCAGTCAGTAGCTTCAATCATTTCTGGACGTTTTTCAATGGCAAAAATCAATGAATATTGTAAATGCACAAACAGTAATTTCTCCGCATTGCAAGGTGCAATTCTGAAATTTTTTGCTTTTTCCTGCTCCTCTTAGTATGATAAAGAAGATTCAAAGAGAGTGAGATGCCAGCTCCTTTCATTCAGTCAGTAGCTTCAAACATTTCTGGTATATGAATAACATGATGTTTTTCAATGGCAAAAATCAATGAATATTGTAAATGCACAAACAGTAATTTCTCCGCATTGCAAGGTGCAATTCTGAAATTTTTTGCTTTTTCCTGCTCCTCTTAGCATGATAAAGAAGATTCAAATAGAGTGAGATGCCAGCTCCTTTCATTCAGTCAGTAGCTTCAAACATTTCTGGTATATGAATAACATGATGTTTTTCAATGGCAAAAATCAATGAATATTGTAGATGCACAAACAGTAATTTCTCCGCATTGCAAGGTGCAATTCTGAAATTTTTTGCTTTTTCCTGCTCCTCTTAGCATGATAAAGAAGATTCAAAGAGACTGAGATGCCAGCTCCTTTCATTCAGTCAGTAGCTTCAATCATTTCTGGACATTTTTCAATGGCAAAAATCAATGAATATTGTAAATGCACAAACAGTAATTTCTCCGCATTGCAAGGTGCAATTCTGAAATTTTTTGCTTTTTCCTGCTCCTCTTAGCATGATAAAGAAGATTCAAAGAGAGTGAGATGCCAGCTCCTTTCATTCAGTCAGTAGCTTCAATCATTTCTGGACGTTTTTCAATGGCAAAAATCAATGAATATTGTAAATGCACAAACAGTAATTTCTCCGCATTGCAAGGTGCAATTCTGAAATTTTTTGCTTTTTCCTGCTCCTCTTAGCATGATAAAGAAGATTCAAAGAGAGTGAGATGCCAGCTCCTTTCATTCAGTCAGTAGCTTCAATCATTTCTGGTATATGAATAACATGATGTTTTTCAATGGCAAAAATCAATGAATATTGTAAATGCACAAACAGTAATTTCTCCGCATTGCAAGGTGCAATTCTGAAATTTTTTGCTTTTTCCTGCTCCTCTTAGCATGATAAAGAAGATTCAAAGAGAGTGAGATGCCAGCTCCTTTCATTCAGTCAGTAGCTTCAATCATTTCTGGACGTTTTTCAATGGCAAAAATCAATGAATATTGTAAATGCACAAACAGTAATTTCTCCGCATTGCAAGGTGCAATTCTGAAATTTTTTGCTTTTTCCTGCTCCTCTTAGCATGATAAAGAAGATTCAAAGAGAGTGAGATGCCAGCTCCTTTCATTCAGTCAGTAGCTTCAAACATTTCTGGTATATGAATAACATGATGTTTTTCAGTGGCAAAAATCAATGAATATTGTAAATGCACAAACAGTAATTTCTTCGCATTGCAAGGTGCAATTCTGAAATTTTTTGCTTTTTCCTGCTCCTCTTAGCATGATAAAGAAGATTCAAAGAGAGTGAGATGCCAGCTCCTTTCATTCAGTCAGTAGCTTCAAACATTTCTGGTATATGAATAACATGATGTTTTTCAATGGCAAAAATCAATGAATATTGTAAATGCACAAACAGTAATTTCTCCACATTGCAAGGTGCAATTCTGAAATTTTTTGCTTTTTCCTGCTCCTCTTAGCATGATAAAGAAGATTCAAAGAGAGTGAGATGCCAGCTCCTTTCATTCAGTCAGTAGCTTCAATCATTTCTGGACGTTTTTCAATGGCAAAAATCAATGAATATTGTAAATGCACAAACAGTAATTTCTCCGCATTGCAAGGTGCAATTCTGAAATTTTTTGCTTTTTCCTGCTCCTCTTAGCATGATAAAGAAGATTCAAAGAGAGTGAGATGCCAGCTCCTTTCATTCAGTCAGTAGCTTCAATCATTTCTGGACGTTTTTCAATGGCAAAAATCAATGAATATTGTAAATGCACAAACAGTAATTTCTCCGCATTGCAAGGTGCAATTCTGAAATTTTTTGCTTTTTCCTGCTCCTCTTAGTATGATAAAGAAGATTCAAAGAGAGTGAGATGCCAGCTCCTTTCATTCAGTCAGTAGCTTCAAACATTTCTGGTATATGAATAACATGATGTTTTTCAATGGCAAAAATCAATGAATATTGTAAATGCACAAACAGTAATTTCTCCGCATTGCAAGGTGCAATTCTGAAATTTTTTGCTTTTTCCTGCTCCTCTTAGCATGATAAAGAAGATTCAAAGAGAGTGAGATGCCAGCTCCTTTCATTCAGTCAGTAGCTTCAATCATTTCTGGTATATGAATAACATGATGTTTTTCAATGGCAAAAATTAATGAATATTGTAAATGCACAAACAGTAATTTCTCCGCATTGCAAGGTGCAATTCTGAAATTTTTTGCTTTTTCCTGCTCCTCTTAGCATGATAAAGAAGATTCAAAGAGAGTGAGATGCCAGCTCCTTTCATTCAGTCAGTAGCTTCAATCATTTCTGGACGTTTTTCAATGGCAAAAATCAATGAATATTGTAAATGCACAAACAGTAATTTCTCCGCATTGAAGGTGCAATTCTGAAATTTTTTGCTTTTTCCTGCTCCTCTTAGCATGATAAAGAAGATTCAAAGAGAGTGAGATGCCAGCTCCTTTCATTCAGTCAGTAGCTTCAAACATTTCTGGTATATGAATAACATGATGTTTTTCAATGGCAAAAATCAATGAATATTGTAAATGCACAAACAGTAATTTCTCCGCATTGCAAGGTGCAATTCTGAAATTTTTTGCTTTTTCCTGCTCCTCTTAGCATGATAAAGAAGATTCAAAGAGAGTGAGATGAGAGCTCCTTTCATTCAGTCAGTAGCTTCAATCATTTCTGGACGTTTTTCAATGGCAAAAATCAATGAATATTGTAAATGCACAAACAGTAATTTCTCCGCATTGCAAGGTGCAATTCTGAAATTTTTTGCTTTTTCCTGCTCCTCTTAGCATGATAAAGAAGATTCAAAGAGAGTGAGATGCCAGCTCCTTTCATTCAGTCAGTAGCTTCAATCATTTCTGGACGTTTTTCAATGGCAAAAATCAATGAATATTGTAAATGCACAAACAGTAATTTCTCCGCATTGCAAGGTGCAATTCTGAAATTTTTTGCTTTTTCCTGCTCCTCTTAGCATGATAAAGAAGATTCAAAGAGAGTGAGATGCCAGCTCCTTTCATTCAGTCAGTAGCTTCAATCATTTCTGGTATATGAATAACATGATGTTTTTCAATGGCAAAAATCAATGAATATTGTAAATGCACAAACAGTAATTTCTCCGCATTGCAAGGTGCAATTCTGAAATTTTTTGCTTTTTCCTGCTCCTCTTAGCATGATAAAGAAGATTCAAAGAGAGTGAGATGCCAGCTCCTTTCATTCAGTCAGTAGCTTCAATCATTTCTGGACGTTTTTCAATGGCAAAAATCAATGAATATTGTAAATGCACAAACAGTAATTTCTCCGCATTGCAAGGTGCAATTCTGAAATTTTTTGCTTTTTCCTGCTCCTCTTAGCATGGTAAAGAAGACTCAAAGAGAGTGAGATGCCAGCTCCTTTCATTCAGTCAGTAGCTTCAATCATTTCTGGACGTTTTTCAACGGCAAAAATCAATGAATATTGTAGATGCACAAACAGTAATTTCTCCGCATTGCAAGGTGCAATTCTGAAATTTTTTGCTTTTTCCTGCTCCTCTTAGCATGATAAAGAAGATTCAAAGAGACTGAGATGCCAGCTCCTTTCATTCAGTCAGTAGCTTCAATCATTTCTGGACGTTTTTCAATGGCAAAAATCAATGAATATTGTAAATGCACAAACAGTAATTTCTCCGCATTGCAAGGTGCAATTCTGAAATTTTTTGCTTTTTCCTGCTCCTCTTAGCATGATAAAGAAGATTCAAAGAGAGTGAGATGCCAGCTCCTTTCATTCAGTCAGTAGCTTCAATCATTTCTGGATGTTTTTCAATGGCAAAAATCAATGAATATTGTAAATGCACAAACAGTAATTTCTCCGCATTGCAAGGTGCAATTCTGAAATTTTTTGCTTTTTCCTGCTCCTCTTAGCATGATAAAGAAGATTCAAAGAGAGTGAGATGCCAGCTCCTTTCATTCAGTCAGTAGCTTCAATCATTTCTGGACGTTTTTCAATGGCAAAAATCAATGAATATTGTAAATGCACAAACAGTAATTTCTCCGCATTGCAAGGTGCAATTCTGAAATTTTTTGCTTTTTCCTGCTCCTCTTAGCATGATAAAGAAGATTCAAAGAGAGTGAGATGCCAGCTCCTTTCATTCAGTCAGTAGCATCAAACATTTCTGGTATATGAATAACATGATGTTTTTCAATGGCAAAAATCAATGAATATTGTAAATGCACAAACAGTAATTTCTTCGCATTGCAAGGTGCAATTCTGAAATTTTTTGCTTTTTCCTGCTCCTCTTAGCATGATAAAGAAGATTCAAAGAGAGTGAGATGCCAGCTCCTTTCATTTAGTCAGTAGCTTCAAACATTTCTGGTATATGAATAACATGATGTTTTTCAATGGCGGCAAAAATCAATGAATATTGTAAATGCACAAACAGTAATTTCTCCGCATTGCAAGGTGCAATTCTGAAATTTTTTGCTTTTTCCTGCTCCTCTTAGCATGATAAAGAAGATTCAAAGAGAGTGAGATGCCAGCTCCTTTCATTCAGTCAGTAGCTTCAATCATTTCTGGACGTTTTTCAATGGCAAAAATCAATGAATATTGTAAATGCACAAACAGTAATTTCTCCGCATTGCAAGGTGCAATTCTGAAATTTTTTGCTTTTTCCTGCTCCTCTTAGCATGATAAAGAAGATTCAAAGAGAGTGAGATGCCAGCTCCTTTCATTCAGTCAGTAGCTTCAATCATTTCTGGACGTTTTTCAATGGCAAAAATCAATGAATATTGTAAATGCACAAACAGTAATTTCTCCGCATTGCAAGGTGCAATTCTGAAATTTTTTGCTTTTTCCTGCTCCTCTTAGTATGATAAAGAAGATTCAAAGAGAGTGAGATGCCAGCTCCTTTCATTCAGTCAGTAGCTTCAAACATTTCTGGTATATGAATAACATGATGTTTTTCAATGGCAAAAATCAATGAATATTGTAAATGCACAAACAGTAATTTCTCCGCATTGCAAGGTGCAATTCTGAAATTTTTAGCTTTTTCCTGCTCCTCTTAGCATGATAAAGATTCAAAGAGAGTGAGATGCCAGCTCCTTTCATTCAGTCAGTAGCTTCAATCATTTCTGGTATATGAATAACATGATGTTTTTCAATGGCAAAAATTAATGAATATTGTAAATGCACAAACAGTAATTTCTCCGCATTGCAAGGTGCAATTCTGAAATTTTTTGCTTTTTCCTGCTCCTCTTAGCATGATAAAGAAGATTCAAAGAGAGTGAGATGCCAGCTCCTTTCATTCAGTCAGTAGCTTCAATCATTTCTGGACGTTTTTCAATGGCAAAAATCAATGAATATTGTAAATGCACAAACAGTAATTTCTCCGCATTGAAGGTGCAATTCTGAAATTTTTTGCTTTTTCCTGCTCCTCTTAGCATGATAAAGAAGATTCAAAGAGAGTGAGATGCCAGCTCCTTTCATTCAGTCAGTAGCTTCAAACATTTCTGGTATATGAATAACATGATGTTTTTCAATGGCAAAAATCAATGAATATTGTAAATGCACAAACAGTAATTTCTCCGCATTGCAAGGTGCAATTCTGAAATTTTTTGCTTTTTCCTGCTCCTCTTAGCATGATAAAGAAGATTCAAAGAGAGTGAGATGAGAGCTCCTTTCATTCAGTCAGTAGCTTCAATCATTTCTGGACGTTTTTCAATGGCAAAAATCAATGAATATTGTAAATGCACAAACAGTAATTTCTCCGCATTGCAAGGTGCAATTCTGAAATTTTTTGCTTTTTCCTGCTCCTCTTAGCATGATAAAGAAGATTCAAAGAGAGTGAGATGCCAGCTCCTTTCATTCAGTCAGTAGCTTCAATCATTTCTGGACGTTTTTCAATGGCAAAAATCAATGAATATTGTAAATGCACAAACAGTAATTTCTCCGCATTGCAAGGTGCAATTCTGAAATTTTTTGCTTTTTCCTGCTCCTCTTAGCATGATAAAGAAGATTCAAAGAGAGTGAGATGCCAGCTCCTTTCATTCAGTCAGTAGCTTCAATCATTTCTGGTATATGAATAACATGATGTTTTTCAATGGCAAAAATCAATGAATATTGTAAATGCACAAACAGTAATATCTCCACATTGCACGGTGCAATTCTGAAATTCTTAGCTTTTTCCTGTTAATCCTAGCATGATAAATAAGATTCAAAGAGAGTGAGATGCCAGCTCCTTTCATTCAGTCAGTAGCTTCAAACATTTCTGGTATATGAAAAACATGTTTTTCAATGGCAAAAATCAATGAATATTGTAAATGCACAAACAGTAATATCTCCACATTGCACGGTGCAATTCTGAAATTTTTAGCTTTTTCCTGTTAATCCTAGCATGATAAAGAAGATTCAAAGAGAGTGAGATGCCAGCTCCTTTCATTCAGTCAGTAGCTTCAAACATTTCTGGTATATGAAAAACATGTTTTTCAATGGCAAAAATCAATGAATATTGTAAATGCACAAACAGTAATATCTCCACATTGCAAGGTGCAATTCTGAAATTTTTTTGCTTTTTCCTGCTAATCCTAGCATGATAAAGAAGATTCAAAGAGAGTGAGATGCCAGCTCCTTTCATTCAGTCAGTAGCTTCAAACATTTCTGGTATATGAAAAACATGTTTTTCAATGGCAAAAATCAATGAATATTGTAAATGCACAAACAGTAATATCTCCACATTGCACGGTGCAATTCTGAAATTTTTAGCTTTTTCCTGTTAATCCTAGCATGATAAAGAAGATTCAAAGAGAGTGAGATGCCAGCTCCTTTCATTCAGTCAGTAGCTTCAAACATTTCTGGTATATGAAAAACATGTTTTTCAATGGCAAAAATCAATGAATATTGTAAATGCACAAACAGTAATATCTCCACATTGCAAGGTGCAATTCTGAAATTTTTTGCTTTTTCCTGTTAATCCTAGCATGATAAAGAAGATTCAAAGAGAGTGAGATGCCAGCTCCTTTCATTCAGTCAGTAGCTTCAAACATTTCTGGTATATGAAAAACATGTTTTTCAATGGCAAAAATCAATGAATATTGTAAATGCACAAACAGTAATATCTCCACATTGCAAGGTGCAATTCTGAAATTTTTTGCTTTTTCCTGCTAATCCTAGCATGATAAAGAAGATTCAAAGAGAGTGAGATGCCAGCTCCTTTCATTCAGTCAGTAGCTTCAAACATTTCTGGTATATGAAAAACATGTTTTTCAATGGCAAAAATCAATGAATATTGTAAATGCACAAACAGTAATATCTCCACATTGCACGGTGCAATTCTGAAATTTTTAGCTTTTTCCTGTTAATCCTAGCATGATAAAGAAGATTCAAAGAGAGTGAGATGCCAGCTCCTTTCATTCAGTCAGTAGCTTCAAACATTTCTGGTATATGAAAAACATGTTTTTCAATGGCAAAAATCAATGAATATTGTAAATGCACAAACAGTAATATCTCCACATTGCAAGGTGCAATTCTGAAATTTTTTGCTTTTTCCTGCTAATCCTAGCATGATAAAGAAGATTCAAAGAGAGTGAGATGCCAGCTCCTTTCATTCAGTCAGTAGCTTCAAACATTTCTGGTATATGAAAAACATGTTTTTCAATGGCAAAAATCAATGAATATTGTAAATGCACAAACAGTAATATCTCCACATTGCAAGGTGCAATTCTGAAATTTTTTGCTTTTTCCTGTTAATCCTAGCATGATAAAGAAGATTCAAAGAGAGTGAGATGCCAGCTCCTTTCATTCAGTCAGTAGCTTCAAACATTTCTGGTATATGAAAAACATGTTTTTCAATGGCAAAAATCAATGAATATTGTAAATGCACAAACAGTAATATCTCCACATTGCAAGGTGCAATTCTGAAATTTTTTGCTTTTTCCTGCTAATCCTAGCATGATAAAGAAGATTCAAAGAGAGTGAGATGCCAGCTCCTTTCATTCAGTCAGTAGCTTCAAACATTTCTGGTATATGAAAAACATGTTTTTCAATGGCAAAAATCAATGAATATTGTAAATGCACAAACAGTAATATCTCCACATTGCACGGTGCAATTCTGAAATTTTTAGCTTTTTCCTGTTAATCCTAGCATGATAAAGAAGATTCAGAGTGAGATGCCAGCTCCTTTCATTCAGTCAGTAGCTTCAAACATTTCTGGTATATGAAAAACATGTTTTTCAATGGCAAAAATCAATGAATATTGTAAATGCACAAACAGTAATATCTGTTATGTTCTGCTACCAAAGCTAAGGAAAGAGAGGAGATCTGTCCCTACTATAAGACTCAGCTGAATCCCTACGATGTAACAGGGAACCTGATCCTGCGATCAGACCTGCTAAAGTCCTAATCTAGTCTGTACGGAGACCTATAGATTTGGGGAGGGAATCCCTACAAGTACTAAGGACTGGGAGGAATATGGGACACCTCCTAACAGAAATAGTAGCAGACAGACGAACAAACAAAATAGATAGAACCTAGAGGTCCGTAGACCAAGCAAACTAACAGAGTTAGATACAGAGCACAGGCTAGCTAGAAAGTAGATATACAATGAAGTCCAGCAAAGCCAGAAGGGCGGAGCAGGATTAAATAGGCCAACAAGGTCATGTGACCAGCAAAGGAAAAAAAACCTAACAGCAAGGTTCTAACAGTACCCCCCCTTCTAAGAGGATCCTCCGGATCCCCTAGGACCAGGCTTATCAGGAAATCTCCTGTGAAACGCTCTGATAAGTCTGGACGCGGAAACATCATCTGACCTCACCCAAGAGTTATCCTCGGGTCCGAAACCTTTCCAGGCCACAAGATACTGCAAACTACCTCTATACCGTCTAGAGTCAAGGATGCGAGAAATTTCATATTCCCCGTCCTCCACCACCGGAGGAACAGAGGCAGAGGCGTCACCATCCGACACAACAGCTTTTTTTAACAGAGAGACATGAAAGACCGGATTAATTCTCCAGGAGGTAGGAACCTCCAACCTAACAGCAGATTGGTTGACAACCTGAAGCACCTTAAAGGGCCCTACAAACTTGGGACCCAATTTCTTAGAAGGAATCCTCAACCGCAGATTCCTAGAGGACAACCAAACCATGTCACCAACAGCGAACAAAACCTCCTGTCGTTTCCTATCAAAGTAGTCTTTAGATTTTCTGTTGGCCTCCTGAAGATTACCACGCACATCCGTCCAAACTCTTTCCAAATCACCGGAAAAATTCTCCTCCTCAGGCACGGCAGATCCCAACTTGGAGAACGACCCAAACGACGGATGTCTCCCAGAACAACAAAAAAAAGGCGAACAACCAGCAGAAGAAGATGTATGATTGTTCAGAGCAAATTCGGCAAGTGGCAGAAACTCAGACCACCCCTCTTGATTGTCTGCCACAAAACAACGCAAGAACTGCTCAACATCCTGGTTTTTCCTTTCTGTCTGGCCATTAGATTCAGGATGATATCCGGACGAAAACGACAAATGAATTCCCAACCTGTCACAAAAGGCACGCCAAAAACGAGCCACGAACTGAGGACCCCTATCCGAAACAATGTCAGTAGGAACGCCATGAAGTCTGACAATTTCCTTGACAAAGGCCTTAGCGAGAGTTTTAGCGCAGGGCAGTTTGACGAAGGGAACCAAGTGACACATCTTGCTAAAACGGTCCACGACCACCCAGATGACAGTAAAACCCTCAGAGGGGGGAAGGTCAGTTATAAAGTCCATAGCCAAATGTGTCCAAGGAGCACTGGGGACCTCCAAAGGACAAAGCAACCCCGCAGCAGGAGTATGTGAGGACTTAGATCTAGCACATATAGTACATTGGCGCACCCACTTAATGACTTCCTTCTGCCATCCAGGCCACCA
The DNA here is from genome assembly GCF_046119375.1 of Phyllobates terribilis. Lineage (NCBI taxonomy): Eukaryota > Metazoa > Chordata > Amphibia > Anura > Dendrobatidae > Phyllobates > Phyllobates terribilis. The sequence goes on along the minus strand of NW_027365064.1, from coordinate 62,174 downwards.
AAAACTGCGACCCACCAGTCTCTTGGTCTCAGAGATTCCGGGATGACCTGCCAACCGAGATTCGTGACACTCAACAAACAAATCTCTCCTAAAGGTCCCAGGCACAAACAACCTCCCATGAGGAGTGTTAGATGGGGCATTCTCCTGAGCTTTAAGAATCTCATCTTCCAAAACGGAGTCTAAAGCAGCTATCACAACACCTTCTTGTAAAATGTTTTCCTCTTTCTCAGCACCGACTATGGGAGAAAAACTGCGAGACAAGGCATCCGCCTTAACATTCTTAGTACCAGGGATGTAAGTAACGGAGAAATTAAACCGCGAGAAAAACAGTGCCCACCTAGCCTGACGGGCATTCAGGCGCTTGGCAGCGTCAAGATATATCAGATTTTTATGATCCGTAAGAACCTGAACGGGAAATTCCGCACCTTCCAAGAAGTGGCGCCAGTGTTCAAATGCGAGTTTAATAGCCAATAATTCCCGATTACCAATATCGTAATTCAATTCAGTCTCCGAAAATTTTTTTGAAAAAAATGCACAGGGATGTAATCCATCCCCGTTATCCTGAGACAATACTGCGCCAACCCCCACAGAGGAAGCATCAACCTCAACCAAAAACGGCCTAGTAACATCAGGCTGCATAAGGATGGGAGCAGAGGTGAACCTCTCCTTGAGATACACAAAAGCTTCAATGGCCTCAGAAGACCACTGAACCGCATCAGCACCTTTCCTGGTGAGATCAGTCAGAGGTTTGACAATACTAGAAAAATTTTTTATGAATTTTCTATAGTAATTGGCGAAACCCAAAAACCTCTGTATTGATTTCAAACCAATAGGCCTAGGCCATTCCTGCACAGCCTGAACCTTAACCGGATCCATCTCAAAACCTTTGCTGGAGATAATGTAGCCCAAAAAACTAATTCTCTGTACAGCGAACTCACATTTCTCCAGCTTAGCAAAAAGCGAATTGTCCATTAATAACTGTAATACCTCACGCACGCTCCGCCAATGAGACTCCAGATCTGGCGAATAAATCAAAATGTCATCCAAATACACAACCACATTTTTACCGATCAAAGGTCTAAGGATGTCATTAATCAGATTCTGAAAAAATGCAGGAGCATTAGTAAGACCAAAAGGCATAACCAGATTCTCAAAATGACCCACAGGAGTGTTAAAAGCAGTCTTCCATTCATCACCCTCCTTCATGCGCAACAGATTGTATGCCCCCTTAAGGTCAATTTTAGAGAACCACTTGGCCCCCAATAACTGGTTAAACAGATCAGGAATCAATGGCAGTGGGTAAGGATTGCGTACCGTAATTTTGTTAATCTCACGAAAATCCAGACAAGGACGTAAACCGCCGTCCTTTTTTTTTACAAAAAAAAATCCAACCGCCACAGGAGACTTAGAGGGCCTAATGTGACCGGCGGCCAAACTTGTCTGTATGTATTCCTCCAAAGCCTTCCTCTCAGGAATAGTAAGGTTAAATAAACGACTTTTAGGAAGAGTCGCTCCAGGGACAAATTCAATAGAACAATCATAGTCTCTATGGGGAGGCAAAACCTGCGATTCCTTCTCAGAAAAAACTCTCCAAAAATCCTGAATAGGAACAGGCAATTCTCCCCTATCCAAAGCTGCAATACGCCCGTTACAACACTTGTCATAACATTTATGGCTCCAGGATTTAATTTCACTGGTAGACCAATCCAGTACAGGATTGTGAAATTTTAACCAGGGCAAACCCAATATTACTGGAGAAGGCAAGTTATTCAACACTACCAAATCCAATTTCTCATGGTGAACACCATTAATAGTGAGAGGAAATTCACTGACCTTGAGAGTAATATTCTTCAAAGGGGAGCCATCCACAGAAACCACAGCAATGGGGGATGATAAAGGTTCAGGTTTTAAATTGAGTTTTTCCACGAATCCCCCATCAATAACATTCAGTGTAGACCCGCAATCAACAAACACCCGAAATTCCATTAATTTTTCCTGAGCAATCGTGGAAGCAGCTAAAAATATACCCTTGGAATTTAAACAGACAATACGGGCGTGACTGACCATTTTTTTTTCTTTCTTCATACGAAGCTCACAGCCTTTAATCAAATGACCAGATTTCCCGCAATAGAAACACAAGCCTTCTGAAAAACGACGGTGTTTTTCTTGAGAGCGAGGTGCCACCGATCCAATCTCCATCGGTTCACCACTGTTAGTACACACATTATCATAACCAGAAACTGACATAGCAGAGGATTTGCTCTCATTAACCCTAGCACGCAGTCTTCTGTCCACCCGTATAGCTAATTGCATAGCCTGTTGCAAATCCTCAGGTGTAGGATAAGCAATTAGCAGGTCTTTAACCTTTTCACTGAGCCCAGCAAGAAATAGACTTTTCAGAGCAGAATCGTTCCACCCTGTTTGAGTGGACCAACGACGAAAATGTGTACAATATTTTTCCATATTACCTGATCCTTGTTTTAAACGTCTCAACTCAGTCTCAGCTGATGCCACACGGTCAGGATCATCATATAATAGTCCTAAAGCAGAAAAAAAACTATCCACTGATCTGAAGCATGTATCACTAGGTTGCAAAGAAAAGGCCCACTCCTGAGGCTCTTTGCGCAAAAGTGACATTATGAACCCTACGCGCTGGGATTCATCCCCAGAGGACTTGGGTCTCAAACGAAAATACAATAAGCAAGCATTTTTAAATGAAAAAAATTCTCGATGTTCACCAAAAAATAAATCCGGCAAACATACCTTAGGCTCCAAGAAATATGCTCCAGGACAGTTACTCACGTGCTGACGGAGCTCGGCCACTTCCAGAGAGAGTCCCTGCAGGTGTTTAGCCAAATCCTGAACCGACACCATGATGGAACAAAAAAAAATCTTTCCTTAGAGAATTTACAGGCTGGACTTACTGTTATGTTCTGCTACCAAAGCTAAGGAAAGAGAGGAGATCTGTCCCTACTATAAGACTCAGCTGAATCCCTACGATGTAACAGGGAACCTGATCCTGCGATCAGACCTGCTAAAGTCCTAATCTAGTCTGTACGGAGACCTATAGATTTGGGGAGGGAATCCCTACAAGTACTAAGGACTGGGAGGAATATGGGACACCTCCTAACAGAAATAGTAGCAGACAGACGAACAAACAAAATAGATAGAACCTAGAGGTACGTAGACCAAGCAAACTAACAGAGTTAGATACAGAGCACAGGCTAGCTAGAAAGTAGATATACAATGAAGTCCAGCAAAGCCAGAAGGGCGGAGCAGGATTAAATAGGCCAACAAGGTCATGTGACCAGCAAAGGAAAAAAAACCTAACAGCAAGGTTCTAACAATATCTCCACATTGCAAGGTGCAATTCTGAAATTTTTTGCTTTTTCCTGCTAATCCTAGCATGATAAAGAAGATTCAAAGAGAGTGAGATGCCAGCTCCTTTCATTCAGTCAGTAGCTTCAAACATTTCTGGTATATGAAAAACATGTTTTTCAATGGCAAAAATCAATGAATATTGTAAATGCACAAACAGTAATATCTCCACATTGCACGGTGCAATTCTGAAATTTTTAGCTTTTTCCTGTTAATCCTAGCATGATAAAGAAGATTCAAAGAGAGTGAGATGCCAGCTCCTTTCATTCAGTCAGTAGCTTCAAACATTTCTGGTATATGAAAAACATGTTTTTCAATGGCAAAAATCAATGAATATTGTAAATGCACAAACAGTAATATCTCCACATTGCAAGGTGCAATTCTGAAATTTTTTGCTTTTTCCTGTTAATCCTAGCATGATAAAGAAGATTCAAAGAGAGTGAGATGCCAGCTCCTTTCATTCAGTCAGTAGCTTCAAACATTTCTGGTATATGAAAAACATGTTTTTCAATGGCAAAAATCAATGAATATTGTAAATGCACAAACAGTAATATCTCCACATTGCAAGGTGCAATTCTGAAATTTTTTGCTTTTTCCTGCTAATCCTAGCATGATAAAGAAGATTCAAAGAGAGTGAGATGCCAGCTCCTTTCATTCAGTCAGTAGCTTCAAACATTTCTGGTATATGAAAAACATGTTTTTCAATGGCAAAAATCAATGAATATTGTAAATGCACAAACAGTAATATCTCCACATTGCACGGTGCAATTCTGAAATTTTTAGCTTTTTCCTGTTAATCCTAGCATGATAAAGAAGATTCAAAGAGAGTGAGATGCCAGCTCCTTTCATTCAGTCAGTAGCTTCAAACATTTCTGGTATATGAAAAACATGTTTTTCAATGGCAAAAATCAATGAATATTGTAAATGCACAAACAGTAATATCTCCACATTGCAAGGTGCAATTCTGAAATTTTTTGCTTTTTCCTGCTAATCCTAGCATGATAAAGAAGATTCAAAGAGAGTGAGATGCCAGCTCCTTTCATTCAGTCAGTAGCTTCAAACATTTCTGGTATATGAAAAACATGTTTTTCAATGGCAAAAATCAATGAATATTGTAAATGCACAAACAGTAATATCTCCACATTGCACGGTGCAATTCTGAAATTTTTAGCTTTTTCCTGTTAATCCTAGCATGATAAAGAAGATTCAAAGAGAGTGAGATGCCAGCTCCTTTCATTCAGTCAGTAGCTTCAAACATTTCTGGTATATGAAAAACATGTTTTTCAATGGCAAAAATCAATGAATATTGTAAATGCACAAACAGTAATATCTCCACATTGCAAGGTGCAATTCTGCAATTTTTTGCTTTTTCCTGTTAATCCTAGCATGATAAAGAAGATTCAAAGAGAGTGAGATGCCAGCTCCTTTCATTCAGTCAGTAGCTTCAAACATTTCTGGTATATGAAAAACATGTTTTTCAATGGCAAAAATCAATGAATATTGTAAATGCACAAACAGTAATATCTCCACATTGCAAGGTGCAATTCTGAAATTTTTTGCTTTTTCCTGCTAATCCTAGCATGATAAAGAAGATTCAAAGAGAGTGAGATGCCAGCTCCTTTCATTCAGCCAGTAGCTTCAAACATTTCTGGTATATGAAAAACATGTTTTTCAATGGCAAAAATCAATGAATATTGTAAATGCACAAACAGTAATATCTCCACATTGCAAGGTGCAATTCTGAAATTTTTTGCTTTTTCCTGTTAATCCTAGCATGATAAAGAAGATTCAAAGAGAGTGAGATGCCAGCTCCTTTCATTCAGTCAGTAGCTTCAAACATTTCTGGTATATGAAAAACATGTTTTTCCATGGCAAAAATCAATGAATATTGTAAATGCACAAACAGTAATATCTCCACATTGCAAGGTGCAATTCTGAAATTTTTTGCTTTTTCCTGCTAATCCTAGCATGATAAAGAAGATTCAAAGAGAGTGAGATGCCAGCTCCTTTCATTCAGTCAGTAGCTTCAAACATTTCTGGTATATGAAAAACATGTTTTTCAATGGCAAAAATCAATGAATATTGTTAATGCACAAACAGTAATATCTCCACATTGCACGGTGCAATTCTGAAATTTTTAGCTTTTTCCTGTTAATCCTAGCATGATAAAGAAGATTCAAAGAGAGTGAGATGCCAGCTCCTTTCATTCAGTCAGTAGCTTCAAACATTTCTGGTATATGAAAAACATGTTTTTCAATGGCAAAAATCAATGAATATTGTAAATGCACAAACAGTAATATCTCCACATTGCAAGGTGCAATTCTGAAATTTTTTGCTTTTTCCTGCTAATCCTAGCATGATAAAGAAGATTCAAAGAGAGTGAGATGCCAGCTCCTTTCATTCAGTCAGTAGCTTCAAACATTTCTGGTATATGAAAAACATGTTTTTCAATGGCAAAAATCAATGAATATTGTAAATGCACAAACAGTAATATCTCCACATTGCACGGTGCAATTCTGAAATTTTTAGCTTTTTCCTGTTAATCCTAGCATGATAAAGAAGATTCAAAGAGAGTGAGATGCCAGCTCCTTTCATTCAGTCAGTAGCTTCAAACATTTCTGGTATATGAAAAACATGTTTTTCAATGGCAAAAATCAATGAATATTGTAAATGCACAAACAGTAATATCTCCACATTGCAAGGTGCAATTCTGAAATTTTTTGCTTTTTCCTGCTAATCCTAGCATGATAAAGAAGATTCAAAGAGAGTGAGATGCCAGCTCCTTTCATTCAGTCAGTAGCTTCAAACATTTCTGGTATATGAAAAACATGTTTTTCAATGGCAAAAATCAATGAATATTGTAAATGCACAAACAGTAATATCTCCACATTGCACGGTGCAATTCTGAAATTTTTAGCTTTTTCCTGTTAATCCTAGCATGATAAAGAAGATTCAAAGAGAGTGAGATGCCAGCTCCTTTCATTCAGTCAGTAGCTTCAAACATTTCTGGTATATGAAAAACATGTTTTTCAATGGCAAAAATCAATGAATATTGTAAATGCACAAACAGTAATATCTCCACATTGCAAGGTGCAATTCTGAAATTTTTTGCTTTTTCCTGTTAATCCTAGCATGATAAAGAAGATTCAAAGAGAGTGAGATGCCAGCTCCTTTCATTCAGTCAGTAGCTTCAAACATTTCTGGTATATGAAAAACATGTTTTTCAATGGCAAAAATCAATGAATATTGTAAATGCACAAACAGTAATATCTCCACATTGCAAGGTGCAATTCTGAAATTTTTTGCTTTTTCCTGCTAATCCTAGCATGATAAAGAAGATTCAAAGAGAGTGAGATGCCAGCTCCTTTCATTCAGTCAGTAGCTTCAAACATTTCTGGTATATGAAAAACATGTTTTTCAATGGCAAAAATCAATGAATATTGTAAATGCACAAACAGTAATATCTCCACATTGCACGGTGCAATTCTGAAATTTTTAGCTTTTTCCTGTTAATCCTAGCATGATAAAGAAGATTCAAAGAGAGTGAGATGCCAGCTCCTTTCATTCAGTCTGTAGCTTCAAACATTTCTGGTATATGAAAAACATGTTTTTCAATGGCAAAAATCAATGAATATTGTAAATGCACAAACAGTAATATCTCCACATTGCAAGGTGCAATTCTGAAATTTTTTGCTTTTTCCTGCTAATCCTAGCATGATAAAGAAGATTCAAAGAGAGTGAGATGCCAGCTCCTTTCATTCAGTCAATAGCTTCAAACATTTCTGGTATATGAAAAACATGTTTTTCAATGGCAAAAATCAATGAATATTGTAAATGCACAAACAGTAATATCTCCACATTGCACGGTGCAATTCTGAAATTTTTAGCTTTTTCCTGTTAATCCTAGCATGATAAAGAAGATTCAAAGAGAGTGAGATGCCAGCTCCTTTCATTCAGTCAGTAGCTTCAAACATTTCTGGTATATGAAAAACATGTTTTTCAATGGCAAAAATCAATGAATATTGTAAATGCACAAACAGTAATATCTCCACATTGCAAGGTGCAATTCTGAAATTTTTTGCTTTTTCCTGCTAATCCTAGCATGATAAAGAAGATTCAAAGAGAGTGAGATGCCAGCTCCTTTCATTCAGTCAGTAGCTTCAAACATTTCTGGTATATGAAAAACATGTTTTTCAATGGCAAAAATCAATGAATATTGTAAATGCACAAACAGTAATATCTCCACATTGCACGGTGCAATTCTGAAATTTTTAGCTTTTTCCTGTTAATCCTAGCATGATAAAGAAGATTCAAAGAGAGTGAGATGCCAGCTCCTTTCATTCAGTCAGTAGCTTCAAACATTTCTGGTATATGAAAAACATGTTTTTCAATGGCAAAAATCAATGAATATTGTAAATGCACAAACAGTAATATCTCCACTGACTGAATGAAAGGAGCTGGCATCTCACTCTCTTTGAATCTTCTTTATCATGCTAAGAGGAGCAGGAAAAAGCAAAAAATTTCAGAATTGCACCTTGCAATGCGGAGAAATTACTGTTTGTGCATTTACAATATTCATTGATTTTTGCCATTGAAAAACGACCAGAAATGATTGAAGCTACTGACTGAATGAAAGGAGCTGGCATCTCACTCTCTTTGAATCTTCTTTATCATGCTAAGAGGAGCAGGAAAAAGCAAAAAATTTCAGAATTGCACCTTGCAATGCGGAGAAATTACTGTTTGTGCATTTACAATATTCATTGATTTTTGCCATTGAAAAACATGTTATTCATATACCAGAAATGTTTGAAGCTACTGACTGAATGAAAGGAGCTGGCACCTCAATCTCTTTGAATCTTCTTTATCATGCTAAGAGGAGCGGGAAAAAGCAAAAAATTTCAGAATTGCACCTTGCAATGCGGAGAAATTACTGTTTGTGCATTTACAATATTCATTGATTTTTGCCATTGAAAAACGTCCAGAAATGATTGAAGGTACTGACTGAATGAAAGGAGCTGGCATCTCACTCTCTTTGAATCTTCTTTATCATGCTAAGAGGAGCAGGAAAAAGCAAAAAATTTCAGAATTGCACCTTGCAATGCGGAGAAATTACTGTTTGTGCATTTACAATATTCATTGATTTTTGCCATTGAAAAACGTCCAGAAATGATTGAAGCTACTGACTGAATGAAAGGAGCTGGCATCTCACTCTCTTTGAATCTTCTTTATCATGCTAAGAGGAGCAGGAAAAAGCAAAAAATTTCAGAATTGCACCTTGCAATGCGGAGAAATTACTGTTTGTGCATTTACAATATTCATTGATTTTTGCCATTGAAAAACATCCAGAAATGATTGAAGCTACTGACTGAATGAAAGGAGCTGGCATCTCACTCTCTTTGAATCTTCTTTATCATGCTAAGAGGAGCAGGAAAAAGCAAAAAATTTCAGACTTGCACCTTGCAATGCGGAGAAATTACTGTTTGTGCATTTACAATATTCATTGATTTTTGCCATTGAAAAACATCATGTTATTCATATACCAGAAATGTTTGAAGCTACTGACTGAATGAAAGGAGCTGGCATCTCACTCTCTTTGAATCTTCTTTATCATGCTAAGAGGAGCAGGAAAAAGCAAAAAATTTCAGAATTGCACCTTGCAATGCGGAGAAATTACTGTTTGTGCATTTACAATATTCATTGATTTTTGCCATTGAAAAACGTCCAGAAATGATTGAAGGTACTGACTGAATGAAAGGAGCTGGCATCTCACTCTCTTTGAATCTTCTTTATCATGCTAAGAGGAGCAGGAAAAAGCAAAAAATTTCAGAATTGCAACTTGCAATGCGGAGAAATTACTGTTTGTGCATTTACAATATTCATTGATTTTTGCCATTGAAAAACGTCCAGAAATGATTGAAGCTTCTGACTGAATGAAAGGAGCTGGCATCTCACTCTCTTTGAATCTTCTTTATCATGCTAAGTGGAGCAGGAAAAAGCAAAAAATTTCAGAATTGCACCTTGCAATGCGGAGAAATTACAGTTTGTGCATTTACAATATTCATTGATTTTTGCCATTGAAAAACGTCCAGAAATGATTGAAGCTACTGACTGAATGAAAGGAGCTGGCATCTCACTCTCTTTGAATCTTCTTTATCATGCTAAGAGGAGCAGGAAAAAGCAAAAAATTTCAGAATTGCACCTTGCAATGCGGAGAAATTACTGTTTGTGCATTTACAATATTCGTTGATTTTTGCCATTGAAAAACGTCCAGAAATGATTGAAGCTACTGACTGAATGAAAGGAGCTGGCATCTCACTCTCTTTGAATCTTCTTTATCATGCTAAGAGGAGCAGGAAAAAGCAAAAAATTTCAGAATTGCACCTTGCAATGCGGAGAAATTACAGTTTGTGCATTTACAATATTCATTGATTTTTGCCATTGAAAAACGTCCAGAAATGATTGAAGCTACTGACTGAATGAAAGGAGCTGGCATCTCACTCTCTTTGAATCTTCTTTATCATGCTAAGAGGAGCAGGAAAAAGCAAAAAATTTCAGACTTGCACCTTGCAATGCGGAGAATTTACTGTTTGTGCATTTACAATATTCATTGATTTTTGCCATTGAAAAACATGTTATTCATATACCAGAAATGTTTGAAGCTCCTGACTGAATGAAAGGAGCTGGCACCTCACTCTCTTTGAATCTTCTTTATCATGCTTAGAGGAGCAGGAAAAAGCAAAAAATTTCAGAATTGCACCTTGCAATGCGGAGAAATTACTGTTTGTGCATTTACAATATTCATTGATTTTTGCCATTGAAAAACGTCCAGAAATGATTGAAGCTACTGACTGAATGAAAGGAGCTGGCATCTCACTCTCTTTGAATCTTCTTTATCATGCTAAGAGGAGCAGGAAAAAGCAAAAAATTTCAGAATTGCACCTTGCAATGCGGAGAAATTACTGTTTGTGAATTTACAATATTCATTGATTTTTGCCATTGAAAAATGTCCAGAAATGATTGAAGCTACTGACTGAATGAAAGGAGCTGGCATCTCACTCTCTTTGAATCTTCTTTATCATGCTAAGAGGAGCAGGAAAAAGCAAAAAATTTCAGAATTGCGCCTTGCAATGCGGAGAAATTACTGTTTGTGCATTTACAAAATTCATTGATTTTTGCCATTGAAAAACATAATGTTATTCATATACCAGAAATGTTTGAAGCTACTGACTGAATGAAAGGAGCTGGCATCTCAATCTCTTTGAATCTTCTTTATCATGCTAAGAGGAGCATGAAAAAGCAAAAAATTTCAGAATTGCACCTTGCAATGTGGAGAAATTACTGTTTGTGCATTTACAATATTCATTGATTTTTACCATTGAAAAACGTCCAGAAATGATTGAAGCTACTGACTGAATGAAAGTAGCTGGCATCTCACTCTCTTTGAATCTTCTTTATCATGCTAAGAGGAGCAGGAAAAAGCAAAAAATTTCAGACTTGCACCTTGCAATGCGGAGAAATTACTGTTTGTGCATTTACAATATTCATTGATTTTTGCCATTGAAAAACATCATGTTATTCATATACCAGAAATGTTTGAAGCTACTGACTGAATGAAAGGAGCTGGCATCTCACTCTCTTTGAATCTTCTTTATCATGCTAAGAGGAGCAGAAAAAAGCAAAAAATTTCAGACTTGCACCTTGCAATGCGGAGAAATTACTGTTTGTGCATTTACAATATTCATTGATTTTTGCCATTGAAAAACATCATGTTATTCATATACCAGAAATGTTTGAAGCTACTGACTGAATGAAAGGAGCTGGCATCTCACTCTCTTTGAATCTTCTTTATCATGCTAAGAGGAGCAGGAAAAAGCAAAAAATTTCAGAATTGCACCTTGCAATGCGGAGAAATTACTGTTTGTGCATTTACAATATTCATTGATTTTTGCCATTGAAAAACGTCCAGAAATGATTGAAGGTACTGACTGAATGAAAGGAGCTGGCATCTCACTCTCTTTGAATCTTCTTTATCATGCTAAGAGGAGCAGGAAAAAGCAAAAAATTTCAGAATTGCAACTTGCAATGCGGAGAAATTACTGTTTGTGCATTTACAATATTCATTGATTTTTGCCATTGAAAAACGTCCAGAAATGATTGAAGCTACTGACTGAATGAAAGGAGCTGGCATCTCACTCTCTTTGAATCTTCTTTATCATGCTAAGTGGAGCAGGAAAAAGCAAAAAATTTCAGAATTGCACCTTGCAATGCGGAGAAATTACAGTTTGTGCATTTACAATATTCATTGATTTTTGCCATTGAAAAACGTCCAGAAATGATTGAAGCTACTGACTGAATGAAAGGAGCTGGCATCTCACTCTCTTTGAATCTTCTTTATCATGCTAAGAGGAGCAGGAAAAAGCAAAAAATTTCAGAATTGCACCTTGCAATGCGGAGAAATTACTGTTTGTGCATTTACAATATTCGTTGATTTTTGCCATTGAAAAACGTCCAGAAATGATTGAAGCTACTGACTGAATGAAAGGAGCTGGCATCTCACTCTCTTTGAATCTTCTTTATCATGCTAAGAGGAGCAGGAAAAAGCAAAAAATTTCAGAATTGCACCTTGCAATGCGGAGAAATTACAGTTTGTGCATTTACAATATTCATTGATTTTTGCCATTGAAAAACGTCCAGAAATGATTGAATCTACTGACTGAATGAAAGGAGCTGGCATCTCACTCTCTTTGAATCTTCTTTATCATGCTAAGAGGAGCAGGAAAAAGCAAAAAATTTCAGAATTGCACCTTGCAATGTGGAGAAATTACTGTTTGTGCATTTACAATATTCATTGATTTTTACCATTGAAAAACGTCCAGAAATGATTGAAGCTACTGACTGAATGAAAGTAGCTGGCATCTCACTCTCTTTGAATCTTCTTTATCATGATAAGAGGAGCAGGAAAAAGCAAAAAATTTCAGACTTGCACCTTGCAATGCGGAGAAATTACTGTTTGTGCATTTACAATATTCATTGATTTTTGCCATTGAAAAACATCATGTTATTCATATACCAGAAATGTTTGAAGCTACTGACTGAATGAAAGGAGCTGGCATCTCACTCTCTTTGAATCTTCTTTATCATGCTAAGAGGAGCAGAAAAAAGCAAAAAATTTCAGACTTGCACCTTGCAATGCGGAGAAATTACTGTTTGTGCATTTACAATATTCATTGATTTTTGCCATTGAAAAACATCATGTTATTCATATACCAGAAATGTTTGAAGCTACTGACTGAATGAAAGGAGCTGGCATCTCACTCTCTTTGAATCTTCTTTATCATGCTAAGAGGAGCAGGAAAAAGCAAAAAATTTCAGAATTGCACCTTGCAATGCGGAGAAATTACTGTTTGTGCATTTACAATATTCATTGATTTTTGCCATTGAAAAACGTCCAGAAATGATTGAAGGTACTGACTGAATGAAAGGAGCTGGCATCTCACTCTCTTTGAATCTTCTTTATCATGCTAAGAGGAGCAGGAAAAAGCAAAAAATTTCAGAATTGCAACTTGCAATGCGGAGAAATTACTGTTTGTGCATTTACAATATTCATTGATTTTTGCCATTGAAAAACGTCCAGAAATGATTGAAGCTACTGACTGAATGAAAGGAGCTGGCATCTCACTCTCTTTGAATCTTCTTTATCATGCTAAGTGGAGCAGGAAAAAGCAAAAAATTTCAGAATTGCACCTTGCAATGCGGAGAAATTACAGTTTGTGCATTTACAATATTCATTGATTTTTGCCATTGAAAAACGTCCAGAAATGATTGAAGCTACTGACTGAATGAAAGGAGCTGGCATCTCACTCTCTTTGAATCTTCTTTATCATGCTAAGAGGAGCAGGAAAAAGCAAAAAATTTCAGAATTGCACCTTGCAATGCGGAGAAATTACTGTTTGTGCATTTACAATATTCGTTGATTTTTGCCATTGAAAAACGTCCAGAAATGATTGAAGCTACTGACTGAATGAAAGGAGCTGGCATCTCACTCTCTTTGAATCTTCTTTATCATGCTAAGAGGAGCAGGAAAAAGCAAAAAATTTCAGAATTGCACCTTGCAATGCGGAGAAATTACAGTTTGTGCATTTACAATATTCATTGATTTTTGCCATTGAAAAACGTCCAGAAATGATTGAAGCTACTGACTGAATGAAAGGAGCTGGCATCTCACTCTCTTTGAATCTTCTTTATCATGCTAAGAGGAGCAGGAAAAAGCAAAAAATTTCAGAATTGCACCTTGCAATGCGGAGAATTTACTGTTTGTGCATTTACAATATTCATTGATTTTTGCCATTGAAAAACATGTTATTCATATACCAGAAATGTTTGAAGCTCCTGACTGAATGAAAGGAGCTGGCACCTCACTCTCTTTGAATCTTCTTTATCATGCTAAGAGGAGCAGGAAAAAGCAAAAAATTTCAGAATTGCACCTTGCAATGCGGAGAAATTACTGTTTGTGCATTTACAATATTCATTGATTTTTGCCATTGAAAAACGTCCAGAAATGATTGAAGCTACTGACTGAATGAAAGGAGCTGGCATCTCACTCTCTTTGAATCTTCTTTATCATGCTAAGAGGAGCAGGAAAAAGCAAAAAATTTCAGAATTGCACCTTGCAATGCGGAGAAATTACTGTTTGTGCATTTACAATATTCATTGATTTTTGCCATTGAAAAATGTCCAGAAATGATTGAAGCTACTGACTGAATGAAAGGAGCTGGCATCTCACTCTCTTTGAATCTTCTTTATCATGCTAAGAGGAGCAGGAAAAAGCAAAAAATTTCAGAATTGCGCCTTGCAATGCGGAGAAATTACTGTTTGTGCATTTACAAAATTCATTGATTTTTGCCATTGAAAAACATCATGTTATTCATATACCAGAAATGATTGAAGCTACTGACTGAAGGAAAGGAGCTGGCATCTCACTCTCTTTGAATCTTCTTTATCATGCTAAGAGGAGCAGGAAAAAGCAAAAAATTTCAGAATTGCACCTTGCAATGCGGAGAATTTACTGTTTGTGCATTTACAATATTCATTGATTTTTGCCATTGAAAAACGTCCAGAAATTATTGAAGATACTGACTGAATGAAAGGAGCTGGCATCTCACTCTCTTTGAATCTTCTTTATCATGCTAAGAGGAGCAGGAAAAAGCAAAAAATTTCAGAATTGCACCTTGCAATGCGGAGAAATTACAGTTTGTGCATTTACAATATTCATTGATTTTTGCCATTGAAAAACGTCCAGAAATGATTGAAGCTACTGACTGAATGAAAGGAGCTGGCATCTCACTCTCTTTGAATCTTCTTTATCATGCTAAGAGGAGCAGGAAAAAGCAAAAAATTTCAGAATTGCACCTTGCAATGCGGAGAAATTACTGTTTGTGCATTTACAATATTCATTGATTTTTGCCATTGAAAAACGTCCAGAAATGATTGTAGCTACTGACTGAATGAAAGGAGCTGGCATCTCACTCTCTTTGAATCTTCTTTATCATGCTAAGAGGAGCAGGAAAAAGCAAAAAATTTCAGAATTGCACCTTGCAATGCGGAGAAATTACTGTTTGTGCATTTACAATATTCATTGATTTTTGCCACTGAAAAATGTCCAGAAATGATTGAAGCTACTGACTGAATGAAAGGAGCTGGCATCTCACTCTCTTTGAATCTTCTTTATCATGCTAAGAGGAGCAGGAAAAAGCAAAAAATTTCAGAATTGCGCCTTGCAATGCGGAGAAATTACTGTTTGTGCATTTACAAAATTCATTGATTTTTGCCATTGAAAAACATCATGTTATTCATATACCAGAAATGATTGAAGCTACTGACTGAAGGAAAGGAGCTGGCATCTCACTCTCTTTGAATCTTCTTTATCATGCTAAGAGGAGCAGGAAAAAGCAAAAAATTTCAGAATTGCACCTTGCAATGCGGAGAAATTACTGTTTGTGCATTTACAATATTCATTGATTTTTGCGATTGAAAAACCATGTTATTCATATACCAGAAATGATTGAAGCTACTGACTGAATGAAAGGAGCTGGCATCTCACTCTCTTTGAATCTTCTTTATCATGCTAAGAGGAGCAGGAAAAAGCAAAAAATTTCAGAATTGCACCTTGCAATGCGGAGAAATTACAGTTTGTGCATTTACAATATTCATTGATTTTTGCCATTGAAAAACGTCCAGAAATGATTGAAGCTACTGACTGAATGAAAGGAGCTGGCATCTCACTCTCTTTGAATCTTCTTTATCATGCTAAGAGGAGCAGGAAAAAGCAAAAAATTTCAGAATTGCACCTTGCAATGCGGAGAAATTACTGTTTGTGCATTTACAATATTCATTGATTTTTGCCATTGAAAAACGTCCAGAAATGATTGAAGGTACTGACTGAATGAAAGGAGCTGGCATCTCACTCTCTTTGAATCTTCTTTATCATGCTAAGAGGAGCAGGAAAAAGCAAAAAATTTCAGAATTGCACCTTGCAATGCGGAGAAATTACTGTTTGTGCATTTACAATATTCATTGATTTTTGCCATTGAAAAACGTCCAGAAATGATTGAAGCTACTGACTGAATGAAAGGAGCTGGCATCTCACTCTCTTTGAATCTTCTTTATCATGCTAAGAGGAGCAGGAAAAAGCAAAAAATTTCAGAATTGCACCTTGCAATGCGGAGAAATTACTGTTTGTGCATTTACAATATTCATTGATTTTTGCCATTGAAAAATGTCCAGAAATGATTGAAGCTACTGACTGAATGAAAGGAGCTGGCATCTCACTCTCTTTGAATCTTCTTTATCATGCTAAGAGGAGCAGGAAAAAGCAAAAAATTTCAGAATTGCGCCTTGCAATGCGGAGAAATTACTGTTTGTGCATTTACAAAATTCATTGATTTTTGCCATTGAAAAACATCATGTTATTCATATACCAGAAATGATTGAAGCTACTGACTGAAGGAAAGGATCTGGCATCTCACTCTCTTTGAATCTTCTTTATCATGCTTAGAGGAGCAGGAAAAAGCAAAAAATTTCAGAATTGCACCTTGCAATGCGGAGAAATTACTGTTTGTGCATTTACAATATTCATTGATTTTTGCCATTGAAAAACGTCCAGAAATGATTGAAGCTACTGACTGAATGAAAGGAGCTGGCATCTCACTCTCTTTGAATCTTCTTTATCATGCTAAGAGGAGCAGGAAAAAGCAAAAAATTTCAGAATTGCACCTTGCAATGCGGAGAAATTACTGTTTGTGCATTTACAATATTCATTGATTTTTGCTATTGAAAAACATCATGTTATTCATATTCCAGAAATGATTGAAGCTACTGACTGAATGAAAGGAGCTGGCATCTCAATCTCTTTGAATCTTCTTTATCATGCTAAGAGGAGCAGGAAAAAGCAAAAAATTTCAGAATTGCACCTTGCAATGCGGAGAAATTACAGTTTGTGCATTTACAATATTCATTGATTTTTGCCATTGAAAAACGTCCAGAAATGATTGAAGCTACTGACTGAATGAAAGGAGCTGGCATCTCACTCTCTTTGAATCTTCTTTATCATGCTAAGAGGAGCAGGAAAAAGCAAAAAATTTCAGAATTGCACCTTGCAATGCGGAGAAATTACTGTTTGTGCATTTACAATATTCATTGATTTTTGCCATTGAAAAACGTCCAGAAATGATTGAAGGTACTGACTGAATGAAAGGAGCTGGCATCTCACTCTCTTTGAATCTTCTTTATCATGCTAAGAGGAGCAGGAAAAAGCAAAAAATTTCAGAATTGCGCCTTGCAATGCGGAGAAATTACTCTTTGTGCATTTACAAAATTCATTGATTTTTGCCATTGAAAAACATCATGTTATTCATATACCAGAAATGATTGAAGCTACTGACTGAAGGAAAGGATCTGGCATCTCACTCTCTTTGAATCTTCTTTATCATGCTAAGAGGAGCAGGAAAAAGCAAAAAATTTCAGAATTGCACCTTGCAATGCGGAGAAATTACTGTTTGTGCATTTACAATATTCATTGATTTTTGCCATTGAAAAACGTCCAGAAATGATTGAAGCTACTGACTGAATGAAAGTAGCTGGCATCTCACTCTCTTTGAATCTTCTTTATCATGCTAAGAGGAGCAGGAAAAAGCAAAAAATTTCAGAATTGCACCTTGCAATGCGGAGAAATTACTGTTTGTGCATTTACAATATTCATTGATTTTTGCCATTGAAAAACGTCCAGAAATGATTGAAGCTACTGACTGAATGAAAGGAGCTGGCATCTCACTCTCTTTGAATCTTCTTTATCATGCTAAGAGGAGCAGGAAAAAGCAAAAAATTTCAGAATTGCACCTTGCAATGCGGAGAAATTACTGTTTGTGCATTTACAATATTCATTGATTTTTGCCATTGAAAAATGTCCAGAAATGATTGAAGCTACTGACTGAATGAAAGGAGCTGGCATCTCACTCTCTTTGAATCTTCTTTATCATGCTAAGAGGAGCAGGAAAAAGCAAAAAATTTCAGAATTGCGCCTTGCAATGCGGAGAAATTACTGTTTGTGCATTTACAAAATTCATTGATTTTTGCCATTGAAAAACATCATGTTATTCATATACCAGAAATGATTGAAGCTACTGACTGAAGGAAAGGATCTGGCATCTCACTCTCTTTGAATCTTCTTTATCATGCTAAGAGGAGCAGGAAAAAGCAAAAAATTTCAGAATTGCACCTTGCAATGCAGAGAAATTACTGTTTGTGCATTTACAATATTCATTGATTTTTGTCATTGAAAAACGTCCAGAAATGATTGAAGCTACTGACTGAATGAAAGGAGCTGGCACCTCACTCTCTTTGAATCTTCTTTATCATGCTAAGAGGAGCAGGAAAAAGCAAAAAATTTCAGAATTGCACCTTGCAATGCGGAGAAATTACTGTTTGTGCATTTACAATATTCATTGATTTTTGCCATTGAAAAACGTCCAGAAATGATTGAAGCTACTGACTGA
Organism: Phyllobates terribilis; assembly: GCF_046119375.1. Lineage (NCBI taxonomy): Eukaryota > Metazoa > Chordata > Amphibia > Anura > Dendrobatidae > Phyllobates > Phyllobates terribilis. Next base: position 43,746 of record NW_027365064.1, on the reverse strand, counting down.
AAGAAAGGAGCTGGCATCTCACTCTCTTTGAATCTTCTTTATCATGCTAAGAGGAGCAGGAAAAAGCAAAAAATTTCAGAATTGCACCTTGCAATGCGGAGAAATTACTGTTTGTGCATTTACAATATTCATTGATTTTTGCCATTGAAAAATGTCCAGAAATGATTGAAGCTACTGACTGAATGAAAGGAGCTGGCATCTCACTCTCTTTGAATCTTCTTTATCATGCTAAGAGGAGCAGGAAAAAGCAAAAAATTTCAGAATTGCGCCTTGCAATGCGGAGAAATTACTGTTTGTGCATTTACAAATTTCATTGATTTTTGCCATTGAAAAACATCATGTTATTCATATACCAGAAATGATTGAAGCTACTGACTGAAGGAAAGGAGCTGGCATCTCACTCTCTTTGAATCTTCTTTATCATGCTAAGAGGAGCAGGAAAAAGCAAAAAATTTCAGAATTGCAACTTGCAATGCGGAGAATTTACTGTTTGTGCATTTACAATATTCATTGATTTTTGCCATTGAAAAACGTCCAGAAATGATTGAAGCTACTGACTGAATGAAAGGAGCTGGCATCTCACTCTCTTTGAATCTTCTTTATCATGCTAAGAGGAGCAGGAAAAAGCAAAAAATTTCAGAATTGCACCTTGCAATGCGGAGAAATTACAGTTTGTGCATTTACAATATTCATTGATTTTTGCCATTGAAAAACGTCCAGAAATGATTGAAGCTACTGACTGAATGAAAGGAGCTGGCATCTCACTCTCTTTGAATCTTCTTTATCATGCTAAGAGGAGCAGGAAAAAGCAAAAACTTTCAGAATTGCACCTTGCAATGCGGAGAAATTACTGTTTGTGCATTTACAATATTCGTTGATTTTTGCCATTGAAAAACGTCCAGAAATGATTGAAGCTACTGACTGAATGAAAGGAGCTGGCATCTCACTCTCTTTAAATCTTCTTTATCATGCTAAGAGGAGCAGGAAAAAGCAAAAAATTTCAGAATTGCACCTTGCAATGCGGAGAAATTACAGTTTGTGCATTTACAATATTCATTGATTTTTGCCATTGAAAAACGTCCAGAAATGATTGAAGCTACTGACTGAATGAAAGGAGCTGGCATCTCACTCTCTTTGAATCTTCTTTATCATGCTAAGAGGAGCAGGAAAAAGCAAAAAATTTCAGAATTGCACCTTGCAATGCGGAGAAATTACTGTTTGTGCATTTACAATATTCATTGATTTTTGCCATTGAAAAACATGTTATTCATATACCAGAAATGTTTGAAGCTCCTGACTGAATGAAAGGAGCTGGCACCTCACTCTCTTTGAATCTTCTTTATCATGCTAAGAGGAGCAGGAAAAAGCAAAAAATTTCAGAATTGCACCTTGCAATGCGGAGAAATTACTGTTTGTGCATTTACAATATTCATTGATTTTTGCCATTGAAAAACGTCCAGAAATGATTGTAGCTACTGACTGAATGAAAGGAGCTGGCATCTCCCTCTCTTTGAATCTTCTTTATCATGCTAAGAGGAGCAGGAAAAAGCAAAAAATTTCAGAATTGCACCTTGCAATGCGGAGAAATTACTGTTTGTGCATTTACAATATTCATTGATTTTTGCCACTGAAAAATGTCCAGAAATGATTGAAGCTACTGACTGAATGAAAGGAGCTGGCATCTCACTCTCTTTGAATCTTCTTTATCATGCTAAGAGGAGCAGGAAAAAGCAAAAAATTTCAGAATTGCGCCTTGCAATGCGGAGAAATTACTGTTTGTGCATTTACAAAATTCATTGATTTTTGCCATTGAAAAACATCATGTTATTCATATACCAGAAATGATTGAAGCTACTGACTGAAGGAAAGGAGCTGGCATCTCACTCTCTTTGAATCTTCTTTATCATGCTAAGAGGAGCAGGAAAAAGCAAAAAATTTCAGAATTGCACCTTGCAATGCGGAGAAATTACTGTTTGTGCATTTACAATATTCATTGATTTTTGCGATTGAAAAACCATGTTATTCATATACCAGAAATGATTGAAGCTACTGACTGAATGAAAGGAGCTGGCATCTCACTCTCTTTGAATCTTCTTTATCATGCTAAGAGGAGCAGGAAAAAGCAAAAAATTTCAGAATTGCACCTTGCAATGCGGAGAAATTACAGTTTGTGCATTTACAATATTCATTGATTTTTGCCATTGAAAAACGTCCAGAAATGATTGAAGCTACTGACTGAATGAAAGGAGCTGGCATCTCACTCTCTTTGAATCTTCTTTATCATGCTAAGAGGAGCAGGAAAAAGCAAAAAATTTCAGAATTGCACCTTGCAATGCGGAGAAATTACTGTTTGTGCATTTACAATATTCATTGATTTTTGCCATTGAAAAACGTCCAGAAATGATTGAAGCTACTGACTGAATGAAAGGAGCTGGCATCTCACTCTCTTTGAATCTTCTTTATCATGCTAAGAGGAGCAGGAAAAAGCAAAAAATTTCAGAATTGCACCTTGCAATGCGGAGAAATTACTGTTTGTGCATTTACAATATTCATTGATTTTTGCCATTGAAAAACGTCCAGAAATGATTGAAGCTACTGACTGAATGAAAGGAGCTGGCATCTCACTCTCTTTGAATCTTCTTTATCATGCTAAGAGGAGCAGGAAAAAGCAAAAAATTTCAGAATTGCACCTTGCAATGCGGAGAAATTACTGTTTGTGCATTTACAATATTCATTGATTTTTGCCATTGAAAAATGTCCAGAAATGATTGAAGCTACTGACTGAATGAAAGGAGCTGGCATCTCACTCTCTTTGAATCTTCTTTATCATGCTAAGAGGAGCAGGAAAAAGCAAAAAATTTCAGAATTGCGCCTTGCAATGCGGAGAAATTACTGTTTGTGCATTTACAAAATTCATTGATTTTTGCCATTGAAAAACATCATGTTATTCATATACCAGAAATGATTGAAGCTACTGACTGAAGGAAAGGATCTGGCATCTCACTCTCTTTGAATCTTCTTTATCATGCTTAGAAGAGCAGGAAAAAGCAAAAAATTTCAGAATTGCACCTTGCAATGCGGAGAAATTACTGTTTGTGCATTTACAATATTCATTGATTTTTGCCATTGAAAAACGTCCAGAAATGATTGAAGCTACTGACTGAATGAAAGGAGCTGGCATCTCACTCTCTTTGAATCTTCTTTATCATGCTAAGAGGAGCAGGAAAAAGCAAAAAATTTCAGAATTGCACCTTGCAATGCGGAGAAATTACTGTTTGTGCATTTACAATATTCATTGATTTTTGCTATTGAAAAACATCATGTTATTCATATACCAGAAATGATTGAAGCTACTGACTGAATGAAAGGAGCTGGCATCTCACTCTCTTTGAATCTTCTTTATCATGCTAAGAGGAGCAGGAAAAAGCAAAAAATTTCAGAATTGCACCTTGCAATGCGGAGAAATTACAGTTTGTGCATTTACAATATTCATTGATTTTTGCCATTGAAAAACGTCCAGAAATGATTGAAGCTACTGACTGAATGAAAGGAGCTGGCATCTCACTCTCTTTGAATCTTCTTTATCATGCTAAGAGGAGCAGGAAAAAGCAAAAAATTTCAGAATTGCACCTTGCAATGCGGAGAAATTACTGTTTGTGCATTTACAATATTCATTGATTTTTGCCATTGAAAAACGTCCAGAAATGATTGAAGGTACTGACTGAATGAAAGGAGCTGGCATCTCACTCTCTTTGAATCTTCTTTATCATGCTAAGAGGAGCAGGAAAAAGCAAAAAATTTCAGAATTGCGCCTTGCAATGCGGAGAAATTACTCTTTGTGCATTTACAAAATTCATTGATTTTTGCCATTGAAAAACATCATGTTATTCATATACCAGAAATGATTGAAGCTACTGACTGAAGGAAAGGATCTGGCATCTCACTCTCTTTGAATCTTCTTTATCATGCTAAGAGGAGCAGGAAAAAGCAAAAAATTTCAGAATTGCACCTTGCAATGCGGAGAAATTACTGTTTGTGCATTTACAATATTCATTGATTTTTGCCATTGAAAAACGTCCAGAAATGATTGAAGCTACTGACTGAATGAAAGGAGCTGGCATCTCACTCTCTTTGAATCTTCTTTATCATGCTAAGAGGAGCAGGAAAAAGCAAAAAATTTCAGAATTGCACCTTGCAATGCGGAGAAATTACTGTTTGTGCATTTACAATATTCATTGATTTTTGCCATTGAAAAACGTCCAGAAATGATTGAAGCTACTGACTGAATGAAAGGAGCTGGCATCTCACTCTCTTTGAATCTTCTTTATCATGCTAAGAGGAGCAGGAAAAAGCAAAAAATTTCAGAATTGCACCTTGCAATGCGGAGAAATTACTGTTTGTGCATTTACAATATTCATTGATTTTTGCCATTGAAAAATGTCCAGAAATGATTGAAGCTACTGACTGAATGAAAGGAGCTGGCATCTCACTCTCTTTGAATCTTCTTTATCATGCTAAGAGGAGCAGGAAAAAGCAAAAAATTTCAGAATTGCGCCTTGCAATGCGGAGAAATTACTGTTTGTGCATTTACAAAATTCATTGATTTTTGCCATTGAAAAACATCATGTTATTCATATACCAGAAATGATTGAAGCTACTGACTGAAGGAAAGGATCTGGCATCTCACTCTCTTTGAATCTTCTTTATCATGCTAAGAGGAGCAGGAAAAAGCAAAAAATTTCAGAATTGCACCTTGCAATGCAGAGAAATTACTGTTTGTGCATTTACAATATTCATTGATTTTTGTCATTGAAAAACGTCCAGAAATGATTGAAGCTACTGACTGAATGAAAGGAGCTGGCATCTCACTCTCTTTGAATCTTCTTTATCATGCTAAGAGGAGCAGGAAAAAGCAAAAAATTTCAGAATTGCACCTTGCAATGCGGAGAAATTACTGTTTGTGCATTTACAATATTCATTGATTTTTGCCATTGAAAAATGTCCAGAAATGATTGAAGCTACTGACTGAATGAAAGGAGCTGGCATCTCACTCTCTTTGAATCTTCTTTATCATGCTAAGAGGAGCAGGAAAAAGCAAAAAATTTCAGAATTGCACATTGCAATGCGGAGAAATTACTGTTTGTGCATTTACAATATTCATTGATTTTTGCCATTGAAAAACGTCCAGAAATGATTGAAGCTACTGACTGAATGAAAGGAGCTGGCATCTCACTCTCTTTGAATCTTCTTTATCATGCTAAGAGGAGCAGGAAAAAGCAAAAAATTTCAGAATTGCACCTTGCAATGCGGAGAAATTACTGTTTGTGCATTTACAATATTCATTGATTTTTGCCATTGAAAAACGTCCAGAAATGATTGAAGCTACTGACTGAATGAAAGGAGCTGGCATCTCACTCTCTTTGAATCTTCTTTATCATGCTAAGAGGAGCAGGAAAAAGCAAAAAATTTCAGAATTGCACCTTGCAATGCGGAGAAATTACTGTTTGTGCATTTACAATATTCATTGATTTTTGCCATTGAAAAATGTCCAGAAATGATTGAAGCTACTGACTGAATGAAAGGAGCTGGCATCTCACTCTCTTTGAATTTCTTTATCATGCTAAGAGGAGCAGGAAAAAGCAAAAAATTTCAGAATTGCGCCTTGCAATGCGGAGAAATTACTGTTTGTGCATTTACAAAATTCATTGATTTTTGCCATTGAAAAACATCATGTTATTCATATACCAGAAATGATTGAAGCTACTGACTGAAGGAAAGGATCTGGCATCTCACTCTCTTTGAATCTTCTTTATCATGCTAAGAGGAGCAGGAAAAAGCAAAAAATTTCAGAATTGCACCTTGCAATGCGGAGAAATTACTGTTTGTGCATTTACAATATTCATTGATTTTTGCCATTGAAAAACGTCCAGAAATGATTGAAGCTACTGACTGAATGAAAGGAGCTGGCATCTCACTCTCTTTGAATCTTCTTTATCATGCTAAGAGGAGCAGGAAAAAGCAAAAAATTCAGAATTGCACCTTGCAATGCGGAGAAATTACTGTTTGTGCATTTACAATATTCATTGATTTTTGCCATTGAAAAACGTCCAGAAATGATTGAAGCTACTGACTGAATGAAAGGAGCTGGCATCTCACTCTCTTTGAATCTTCTTTATCATGCTAAGAGGAGCAGGAAAAAGCAAAAAATTTCAGAATTGCACCTTGCAATGCGGAGAAATTACTGTTTGTGCATTTACAATATTCATTGATTTTTGCCATTGAAAAATGTCCAGAAATGATTGAAGCTACTGACTGAATGAAAGGAGCTGGCATCTCACTCTCTTTGAATCTTCTTTATCATGCTAAGAGGAGCAGGAAAAAGCAAAAAATTTCAGAATTGCGCCTTGCAATGCGGAGAAATTACTGTTTGTGCATTTACAAAATTCATTGATTTTTGCCATTGAAAAACATCATGTTATTCATATACCAGAAATGATTGAAGCTACTGACTGAAGGAAAGGATCTGGCATCTCACTCTCTTTGAATCTTCTTTATCATGCTAAGAGGAGCAGGAAAAAGCAAAAAATTTCAGAATTGCACCTTGCAATGCGGAGAAATTACTGTTTGTGCATTTACAATATTCATTGATTTTTGCCATTGAAAAACGTCCAGAAATGATTGAAGCTACTGACTGAATGAAAGGAGCTGGCATCTCACTCTCTTTGAATCTTCTTTATCATGCTAAGAGGAGCAGGAAAAAGCGAAAAATTTCAGAATTGCACCTTGCAATGCGGAGAAATTACTGTTTGTGCATTTACAATATTCATTGATTTTTGCGATTGAAAAACATCATGTTATTCATATACCAGAAATGATTGAAGCTACTGACTGAATGAAAGGAGCTGGCATCTCACTCTCTTTGAATCTTCTTTATCATGCTAAGAGGAGCAGGAAAAAGTAAAAAATTTCAGAATTGCACCTTGCAATGCGGAGAAATTACTGTTTGTGCATTTACAATATTCAATGATTTTTGCCATTGAAAAACATCCAGAAATGATTGAAGCTACTGACTGAATGAAAGGAGCTGGCATCTCACTCTCTTTGAATCTTCTTTATCATGCTAAGAGGAGCAGGAAAAAGCAAAAAATTTCAGAATTGCACATTGCAATGCGGAGAAATTACTGTTTGTGCATTTACAATATTCATTGATTTTTGCCATTGAAAAACGTCCAGAAATGATTGAAGCTACTGACTGAATGAAAGGAGCTGGCATCTCACTCTCTTTGAATCTTCTTTATCATGCTAAGAGGAGCAGGAAAAAGCAAAAAATTTCAGAATTGCACCTTGCAATGCGGAGAAATTACTGTTTGTGCATTTACAATATTCATTGATTTTTGCCATTGAAAAACGTCCAGAAATGATTGAAGCTACTGACTGAATGAAAGGAGCTGGCATCTCACTCTCTTTGAATCTTCTTTATCATGCTAAGAGGAGCAGGAAAAAGCAAAAAATTTCAGAATTGCACCTTGCAATGCGGAGAAATTACTGTTTGTGCATTTACAATATTCATTGATTTTTGCCATTGAAAAATGTCCAGAAATGATTGAAGCTACTGACTGAATGAAAGGAGCTGGCATCTCACTCTCTTTGAATCTTCTTTATCATGCTAAGAGGAGCAGGAAAAAGCAAAAAATTTCAGAATTGCGCCTTGCAATGCGGAGAAATTACTGTTTGTGCATTTACAAAATTCATTGATTTTTGCCATTGAAAAACATCATGTTATTCATATACCAGAAATGATTGAAGCTACTGACTGAAGGAAAGGATCTGGCATCTCACTCTCATTGAATCTTCTTTATCATGCTAAGAGGAGCAGGAAAAAGCAAAAAATTTCAGAATTGCACCTTGCAATGCGGAGAAATTACTGTTTGTGCATTTACAATATTCATTGATTTTTGCCATTGAAAAACGTCCAGAAATGATTGAAGCTACTGACTGAATGAAAGGAGCTGGCATCTCACTCTCTTTGAATCTTCTTTATCATGCTAAGAGGAGCAGGAAAAAGCAAAAAATTTCAGAATTGCACCTTGCAATGCGGAGAAATTACTGTTTGTGCATTTACAATATTCATTGATTTTTGCCATTGAAAAACGTCCAGAAATGATTGAAGCTTCTGACTGAATGAAAGGAGCTGGCATCTCACTCTCTTTGAATCTTCTTTATCATGCTAAGAGGAGCAGGAAAAAGCAAAAAATTTCAGAATTGCACCTTGCAATGCGGAGAAATTACTGTTTGTGCATTTACAATATTCATTGATTTTTGCCATTGAAAAATGTCCAGAAATGATTGAAGCTACTGACTGAATGAAAGGAGCTGGCATCTCACTCTCTTTGAATCTTCTTTATCATGCTAAGAGGAGCAGGAAAAAGCAAAAAATTTCAGAATTGCGCCTTGCAATGCGGAGAAATTACTGTTTGTGCATTTACAAAATTCATTGATTTTTGCCATTGAAAAACATCATGTTATTCATATACCAGAAATGATTGAAGCTACTGACTGAAGGAAAGGATCTGGCATCTCACTCTCTTTGAATCTTCTTTATCATGCTAAGAGGAGCAGGAAAAAGCAAAAAATTTCAGAATTGCACCTTGCAATGCGGAGAAATTACTGTTTGTGCATTTACAATATTCATTGATTTTTGCCATTGAAAAACGTCCAGAAATGATTGAAGCTACTGACTGAATGAAAGGAGCTGGCATCTCACTCTCTTTGAATCTTCTTTATCATGCTAAGAGGAGCAGGAAAAAGCAAAAAATTTCAGAATTGCACCTTGCAATGCGGAGAAATTACTGTTTGTGCATTTACAATATTCATTGATTTTTGCGATTGAAAAACATCATGTTATTCATATACCAGAAATGATTGAAGCTACTGACTGAATGAAAGGAGCTGGCATCTCACTCTCTTTGAATCTTCTTTATCATGCTAAGAGGAGCAGGAAAAAGTAAAAAATTTCAGAATTGCACCTTGCAATGCGGAGAAATTACTGTTTGTGCATTTACAATATTCAATGATTTTTGCCATTGAAAAACGTCCAGAAATGGTTGAAGCTACTGACTGAATGAAAGGAGCTGGCATCTCACTCTCTTTGAATCTTGTTTACCATGCTAAGAGGAGCAGGAAAAAGCAAAAAATTTCAGAATTGCACCTTGCAATGCGGAGAAATTACTGTTTGTGCATTTACAATATTCATTGATTTTTGCCATTGAAAAACGTCCAGAAATGATTGAAGCTACTGACTGAATGAAAGGAGCTGGCATCTCACTCTCTTTGAATCTTCTTTATCATGCTAAGAGGAGCAGGAAAAAGCAAAAAATTTCAGAATTGCACCTTGCAATGCGGAGAAATTACTGTTTGTGCATTTACAATATTAATTGATTTTTGCTATTGAAAAACATCATGTTATTCATATACCAGAAATGATTGAAGCTACTGACTGAATGAAAGGAGCTGGCATCTCACTCTCTTTGAATCTTCTTTATCATGCTAAGAGGAGCAGGAAAAAGCAAAAAATTTCAGAATTGCACCTTGCAATGCGGAGAAATTACAGTTTGTGCATTTACAATATTCATTGATTTTTGCCATTGAAAAACGTCCAGAAATGATTGAAGCTACTGACTGAATGAAAGGAGCTGGCATCTCACTCTCTTTGAATCTTCTTTATCATGCTAAGAGGAGCAGGAAAAAGCAAAAAATTTCAGAATTGCACCTTGCAATGCGGAGAAATTACTGTTTGTGCATTTACAATATTCATTGATTTTTGCCATTGAAAAACGTCCAGAAATGATTGAAGGTACTGACTGAATGAAAGGAGCTGGCATCTCGCTCTCTTTGAATCTTCTTTATCATGCTAAGAGGAGCAGGAAAAAGCAAAAAATTTCAGAATTGCACCTTGCAATGCGGAGAAATTACTGTTTGTGCATTTACAATATTCATTGATTTTTGCCATTGAAAAACGTCCAGAAATGATTGAAGCTACTGACTGAATGAAAGGAGCTGGCATCTCACTCTCTTTGAATCTTCTTTATCATGCTAAGAGGAGCAGGAAAAAGCAAAAAATTTCAGAATTGCACCTTGCAATGCGGAGAAATTACTGTTTGTGCATTTACAATATTCATTGATTTTTGCCATTGAAAAATGTCCAGAAATGATTGAAGCTACTGACTGAATGAAAGGAGCTGGCATCTCACTCTCTTTGAATCTTCTTTATCATGCTAAGAGGAGCAGGAAAAAGCAAAAAATTTCAGAATTGCGCCTTGCAATGCGGAGAAATTACTGTTTGTGCATTTACAAAATTCATTGATTTTTGCCATTGAAAAACATCATGTTATTCATATACCAGAAATGATTGAAGCTACTGACTGAAGGAAAGGATATGGCATCTCACTCTCTTTGAATCTTCTTTATCATGCTTAGAGGAGCAGGAAAAAGCAAAAAATTTCAGAATTGCACCTTGCAATGCGGAGAAATTACTGTTTGTGCATTTACAATATTCATTGATTTTTGCCATTGAAAAACGTCCAGAAATGATTGAAGCTACTGACTGAATGAAAGGAGCTGGCATCTCACTCTCTTTGAATCTTCTTTATCATGCTAAGAGGAGCAGGAAAAAGCAAAAAATTTCAGAATTGCACCTTGCAATGCGGAGAAATTACTGTTTGTGCATTTACAATATTCATTGATTTTTGCGATTGAAAAACATCATGTTATTCATATACCAGAAATGATTGAAGCTACTGACTGAATGAAAGGAGCTGGCATCTCACTCTCTTTGAATCTTCTTTATCATGCTAAGAGGAGCAGGAAAAAGTAAAAAATTTCAGAATTGCACCTTGCAATGCGGAGAAATTACTGTTTGTGCATTTACAATATTCATTGATTTTTGCCATTGAAAAACGTCCAGAAATGATTGAAGCTACTGACTGAATGAAAGGAGCTGGCATCTCACTCTCTTTGAATCTTCTTTATCATGCTAAGAGGAGCAGGAAAAAGCAAAAAATTTCAGAATTGCACCTTGCAATGCGGCACCTTGCAATGCGGAGAAATTACAGTTTGTGCATTTACAATATTCATTGATTTTTGCCATTGAAAAACGTCCAGAAATGATTGAAGCTACTGACTGAATGAAAGGAGCTGGCATCTCACTCTCTTTGAATCTTCTTTATCATGCTAAGAGGAGCAGGAAAAATCAAAAAATTTCAGAATTGCACCTTGCAATGCGGAGAAATTACTGTTTGTGCATTTACAATATTCATTGATTTTTGCCATTGAAAAAGGTCCAGAAATAATTGAAGGTACTGACTGAATGAAAGGAGCTGGCATCTCACTCTCTTTGAATCTTCTTTATCATGCTAAGAGGAGCAGGAAAAAGCAAAAAATTTCAGAATTGCACCTTGCAATGCGGAGAAATTACTGTTTGTGCATTTACAATATTCATTGATTTTTGCCATTGAAAAACGTCCAGAAATGATTGAAGCTACTGACTGAATGAAAGGAGCTGGCATCTCACTCTCTTTGAATTTTCTTTATCATGCTAAGAGGAGCAGGAAAAAGCAAAAAATTTCAGAATTGCACCTTGCAATGCGGAGAAATGACTGTTTGTGCATTTACAATATTCATTGATTTTTGCCATTGAAAAATGTCCAGAAATGATTGAAGCTACTGACTGAATGAAAGGATCTGGCATCTCACTCTCTTTGAATCTTCTTTATCATGCTTAGAGGAGCAGGAAAAAGCAAAAAATTTCAGAATTGCACCTTGCAATGCGGAGAAATTACTGTTTGTGCATTTACAATATTCATTGATTTTTGCCATTGAAAAACGTCCAGAAATGATTGAAGCTACTGACTGAATGAAAGGAGCTGGCATCTCACTCTCTTTGAATCTTCTTTATCATGCTAAGAGGAGCAGGAAAAAGCAAAAAATTTCAGAATTGCACCTTGCAATGCGGAGAAATTACTGTTTGTGCATTTACAATATTCATTGATTTTTGCGATTGAAAAACATCATGTTATTCATATACCAGAAATGATTGAAGCTACTGACTGAATGAAAGGAGCTGGCATCTCACTCTCTTTGAATCTTCTTTATCATGCTAAGAGGAGCAGGAAAAAGTAAAAAATTTCAGAATTGCACCTTGCAATGCGGAGAAATTACTGTTTGTGCATTTACAATATTCAATGATTTTTGCCATTGAAAAACGTCCAGAAATGATTGAAGCTACTGACTGAATGAAAGGAGCTGGCATCTCACTCTCTTTGAATCTTGTTTATCATGCTAAGAGGAGCAGGAAAAAGCAAAAAATTTCAGAATTGCACCTTGCAATGCGGAGAAATTACTGTTTGTGCATTTACAATATTCATTGATTTTTGCCATTGAAAAACGTCCAGAAATGATTGAAGCTACTGACTGAATGAAAGGAGCTGGCATCTCACTCTCTTTGAATCTTCTTTATCATGCTAAGAGGAGCAGGAAAAAGCAAAAAATTTCAGAATTGCACCTTGCAATGCGGAGAAATTACTGTTTGTGCATTTACAATATTCATTGATTTTTGCCATTGAAAAACATCATGTTATTCATATACCAGAAATGATTGAAGCTACTGACTGAATGAAAGGAGCTGGCATCTCACTCTCTTTGAATCTTCTTTATCATGCTAAGAGGAGCAGGAAAAAGTAAAAAATTTCAGAATTGCACCTTGCAATGCGGAGAAATTACTGTTTGTGCATTTATAATATTCAATGATTTTTGCCATTGAAAAACGTCCAGAAATGATTGAAGCTACTGACTGAACGAAAGGAGCTGGCATCTCACTCTCTTTGAATCTTCTTTATCATGCTAAGAGGAGCAGGAAAAAGCAAAAAATTTCAGAATTGCACCTTGCAATGCGGAGAAATTACTGTTTGTGCATTTACAATATTCATTGATTTTTGCCATTGAAAAACATCATGTTATTCATGTACCAGAAATGTTTGAAGCTACTGACTGAATGAAAGGAGCTGGCATCTCACTCTCTTTGAATCTTCTTTATCATGCTAAGAGGAGCAGGAAAAAGCAAAAAATTTCAGAATTGCACATTGCAATGCGGAGAAATTACTGTTTGTGCATTTACAATATTCATTGATTTTTGCCATTGAAAAACGTCCAGAAATGATTGAAGCTACTGACTGAATGAAAGGAGCTGGCATCTCACTCTCTTTGAATCTTCTTTATCATGCTAAGAGGAGCAGGAAAAAGCAAAAAATTTCAGAATTGCATCTTGCAATGCGGAGAAATTACTGTTTGTGCATTTACAATATTCATTGATTTTTGCCATTGAAAAACGTCCAGAAATGATTGAAGCTACTGACTGAATGAAAGGAGCTGGCATCTCACTCTCTTTGAATCTTCTTTATCATGCTAAGAGGAGCAGGAAAAAGCAAAAAATTTCAGAATTGCACCTTGCAATGCGGAGAAATTACTGTTTGTGCATTTACAATATTCATTGATTTTTGCCATTGAAAAATGTCCAGAAATGATTGAAGCTACTGACTGAATGAAAGGAGCTGGCATCTCACTCTCTTTGAATCTTCTTTATCATGCTAAGAGGAGCAGGAAAAAGCAAAAAATTTCAGAATTGCGCCTTGCAATGCGGAGAAATTACTGTTTGTGCATTTACAAAATTCATTGATTTTTGCCATTGAAAAACATCATGTTATTCATATACCAGAAATGATTGAAGCTAGTGACTGAAGGAAAGGATCTGGCATCTCACTCTCTTTGAATCTTCTTTATCATGCTAAGAGGAGCAGGAAAAAGCAAAAAATTTCAGAATTGCACCTTGCAATGCGGAGAAATTACTGTTTGTGCATTTACAATATTCATTGATTTTTGCCATTGAAAAACGTCCAGAAATGATTGAAGCTACTGACTGAATGAAAGGAGCTGGCATCTCACTCTCTTTGAATCTTCTTTATCATGCTAAGAGGAGCAGGAAAAAGCAAAAAATTTCAGAATTGCACCTTGCAATGCGGAGAAATTACTGTTTGTGCATTTACAATATTCATTGATTTTTGCCATTGAAAAACGTCCAGAAATGATTGAAGCTACTGACTGAATGAAAGGAGCTGGCATCTCACTCTCTTTGAATCTTCTTTATCATGCTAAGAGGAGCAGGAAAAAGCAAAAAATTTCAGAATTGCACCTTGCAATGCGGAGAAATGACTGTTTGTGCATTTACAATATTCATTGATTTTTGCCATTGAAAAATGTCCAGAAATGATTGAAGCTACTGACTGAATGAAAGGAGCTGGCATCTCACTCTCTTGGAATCTTCTTTATCATGCTAAGAGGAGCAGGAAAAAGCAAAAAATTTCAGAATTGCGCCTTGCAATGCGGAGAAATTACTGTTTGTGCATTTACAAAATTCATTGATTTTTGCCATTGAAAAACATCATGTTATTCATATACCAGAAATGATTGAAGCTACTGACTGAAGGAAAGGATCTGGCATCTCACTCTCTTTGAATCTTCTTTATCATGCTAAGAGGAGCAGGAAAAAGCAAAAAGTTTCAGAATTGCACCTTGCAATGCGGAGAAATTACTGTTTGTGCATTTACAATATTCATTGGTTTTTGCCATTGAAAAACGTCCAGAAATGATTGAAGCTACTGACTGAATGAAAGGAGCTGGCATCTCACTCTCTTTGAATCTTCTTTATCATGCTAAGAGGAGCAGGAAAAAGCAAAAAATTTCAGAATTGCACCTTGCAATGCGGAGAAATTACTGTTTGTGCATTTATAATATTCAATGATTTTTGCCATTGAAAAACGTCCAGAAATGATTGAAGCTACTGACTGAACGAAAGGAGCTGGCATCTCACTCTCTTTGAATCTTCTTTATCATGCTAAGAGGAGCAGGAAAAAGCAAAAAATTTCAGAATTGCACCTTGCAATGCGGAGAAATTACTGTTTGTGCATTTACAATATTCATTGATTTTTGCCATTGAAAAACATCATGTTATTCATGTACCAGAAATGTTTGAAGCTACTGACTGAATGAAAGGAGCTGGCATCTCACTCTCTTTGAATCTTCTTTATCATGCTAAGAGGAGCAGGAAAAAGCAAAAAATTTCAGAATTGCACATTGCAATGCGGAGAAATTACTGTTTGTGCATTTACAATATTCATTGATTTTTGCCATTGAAAAACGTCCAGAAATGATTGAAGCTACTGACTGAATGAAAGGAGCTGGCATCTCACTCTCTTTGAATCTTCTTTATCATGCTAAGAGGAGCAGGAAAAAGCAAAAAATTTCAGAATTGCACCTTGCAATGCGGAGAAATTACTGTTTGTGCATTTACAATATTCATTGATTTTTGCCATTGAAAAACGTCCAGAAATGATTGAAGCTACTGACTGAATGAAAGGAGCTGGCATCTCACTCTCTTTGAATCTTCTTTATCATGCTAAGAGGAGCAGGAAAAAGCAAAAAATTTCAGAATTGCACCTTGCAATGCGGAGAAATTACTGTTTGTGCATTTACAATATTCATTGATTTTTGCCATTGAAAAATGTCCAGAAATGATTGAAGCTACTGACTGAATGAAAGGAGCTGGCATCTCACTCTCTTTGAATCTTCTTTATCATGCTAAGAGGAGCAGGAAAAAGCAAAAAATTTCAGAATTGCGCCTTGCAATGCGGAGAAATTACTGTTTGTGCATTTACAAAATTCATTGATTTTTGCCATTGAAAAACATCATGTTATTCATATACCAGAAATGATTGAAGCTACTGACTGAAGGAAAGGATCTGGCATCTCATCTCTTTGAATCTTCTTTATCATGCTAAGAGGAGCAGGAAAAAGCAAAAAATTTCAGAATTGCACCTTGCAATGCGGAGAAATTACTGTTTGTGCATTTACAATATTCATTGATTTTTGCCATTGAAAAACGTCCAGAAATGATTGAAGCTACTGACTGAAAGGAGCTGGCATCTCACTCTCTTTGAATCTTCTTTATCATGCTAAGAGGAGCAGGAAAAAGCAAAAAATTTCAGAATTGCACCTTGCAATGCGGAGAAATTACTGTTTGTGCATTTACAATATTCATTGATTTTTGCCATTGAAAAACGTCCAGAAATGATTGAAGCTACTGACTGAATGAAAGGAGCTGGCATCTCACTCTCTTTGAATCTTCTTTATCATGCTAAGAGGAGCAGGAAAAAGCAAAAAATTTCAGAATTGCACCTTGCAATGCGGAGAAATGACTGTTTGTGCATTTACAATATTCATTGATTTTTGCCATTGAAAAATGTCCAGAAATGATTGAAGCTACTGACTGAATGAAAGGAGCTGGCATCTCACTCTCTTTGAATCTTCTTTATCATGCTAAGAGGAGCAGGAAAAAGCAAAAAATTTCAGAATTGCGCCTTGCAATGCGGAGAAATTACTGTTTGTGCATTTACAAAATTCATTGATTTTTGCCATTGAAAAACATCATGTTATTCATATACCAGAAATGATTGAAGCTACTGACTGAAGGAAAGGATCTGGCATCTCACTCTCTTTGAATCTTCTTTATCATGCTAAGAGGAGCAGGAAAAAGCAAAAAGTTTCAGAATTGCACCTTGCAATGCGGAGAAATTACTGTTTGTGCATTTACAATATTCATTGGTTTTTGCCATTGAAAAACGTCCAGAAATGATTGAAGCTACTGACTGAATGAAAGGAGCTGGCATCTCACTCTCTTTGAATCTTCTTTATCATGCTAAGAGGAGCAGGAAAAAGCAAAAAATTTCAGAATTGCACCTTGCAATGCGGAGAAATTACTGTTTGTGCATTTACAATATTCATTGATTTTTGCGATTGAAAAACATCATGTTATTCATATACCAGAAATGATTGAAGCTACTGACTGAATGAAAGGAGCTGGCATCTCACTCTCTTTGAATCTTCTTTATCATGCTAAGAGGAGCAGGAAAAAGTAAAAAATTTCAGAATTGCACCTTGCAATGCGGAGAAATTACTGATTGTGCATTTACAATATTCAATGATTTTTGCCATTGAAAAACGTCCAGAAATGATTAAAGCTACTGACTGAATGAAAGGAGCTGGCATCTCACTCTCTTTGAATCTTCTTTATCATGCTAAGAGGAGCAGGAAAAAGCAAAAAATTTCAGAATTGCACCTTGCATTGCGGAGAAATTACTGTTTGTGCATTTACAATATTCATTGATTTTTGCCATTGAAAAACGTCCAGAAATGATTGAAGCTACTGACTGAATGAAAGGAGCTGGCATCTCACTCTCTTTGAATCTTCTTTATCATGCTAAGAGGAGCAGGAAAAAGCAAAAAATTTCAGAATTGCACCTTGCAATGCGGAGAAATTACTGTTTGTGCATTTACAATATTCATTGATTTTTGCCATTGAAAAACATCATGTTATTCATATACCAGAAATGATTGAAGCTACTGACTGAATGAAAGGAGCTGGCATCTCACTCTATTTGAATCTTCTTTATCATGCTAAGAGGAGCAGGAAAAAGTAAAAAATTTCAGAATTGCGCCTTGCAATGCGGAGAAATTACTGTTTGTGCATTTACAAAATTCATTGATTTTTGCCATTGAAAAACATCATGTTATTCATATACCAGAAATGATTGAAGCTACTGACTGAAGGAAAGGATCTGGCATCTCACTCTCTTTGAATCTTCTTTATCATGCTTAGAGGAGCAGGAAAAAGCAAAGAATTTCAGAATTGCACCTTGCAATGCGGAGAAATTACTGTTTGTGCATTTACAATATTCATTGATTTTTGCCATTGAAAAACGTCCAGAAATGATTGAAGCTACTGACTGAATGAAAGGAGCTGGCATCTCACTCTCTTTGAATCTTCTTTATCATGCTAAGAGGAGCAGGAAAAAGCAAAAAATTTCAGAATTGCACCTTGCAATGCGGAGAAATTACTGTTTGTGCATTTACAATATTCATTGATTTTTGCGATTGAAAAACATCATGTTATTCATATACCAGAAATGATTGAAGCTACTGACTGAATGAAAGGAGCTGGCATCTCACTCTCTTTGAATCTTCTTTATCATGCTAAGAGGAGCAGGAAAAAGTAAAAAATTTCAGAATTGCACCTTGCAATGCGGAGAAATTACTGTTTGTGCATTTACAATATTCATTGATTTTTGCCATTGAAAAACGTCCAGAAATGATTGAAGCTACTGACTGAATGAAAGGAGCTGGCATCTCACTCTCTTTGAATCTTCTTTATCATGCTAAGAGGAGCAGGAAAAAGCAAAAAATTTCAGAATTGCACCTTGCAATGCGGAGAAATTACTGTTTGTGCATTTACAATATTCATTGATTTTTGCTATTGAAAAACATCATGTTATTCATATACCAGAAATGATTGAAGCTACTGACTGAATGAAAGGAGCTGGCATCTCACTCTCTTTGAATCTTCTTTATCATGCTAAGAGGAGCAGGAAAAAGCAAAAAATTTCAGAATTGCACCTTGAAATGCGGAGAAATTACAGTTTGTGCATTTACAATATTCATTGATTTTTGCCATTGAAAAACGTCCAGAAATGATTGAAGCTACTGACTGAATGAAAGGAGCTGGCATCTCACTCTCTTTGAATCTTCTTTATCATGCTAAGAGGAGCAGGAAAAAGCAAAAAATTTCAGAATTGCACCTTGCAATGCGGAGAAATTACTGTTTGTGCATTTACAATATTCATTGATTTTTGCCATTGAAAAACGTCCAGAAATGATTGAAGCTACTGACTGAATGAAAGGAGCTGGCATCTCACTCTCTTTGAATCTTCTTTATCATGCTAAGAGGAGCAGGAAAAAGCAAAAAATTTCAGAATTGCACCTTGCAATGCGGAGAAATTACTGTTTGTGCATTTACAATATTCATTGATTTTTGCCATTGAAAAACGTCCAGAAATGATTGAAGCTACTGACTGAATGAAAGGAGCTGGCATCTCACTCTCTTTGAATCTTCTTTATCATGCTAAGAGGAGCAGGAAAAAGCAAAAAATTTCAGAATTGCACCTTGCAATGCGGAGAAATTACTGTTTGTGCATTTACAAGATTCATTGATTTTTGCCATTGAAAAATGTCCAGAAATGATTGAAGCTACTGACTGAATGAAAGGAGCTGGCATCTCACTCTCTTTGAATCTTCTTTATCATGCTAAGAGGAGCAGGAAAAAGCAAAAAATTTCAGAATTGCGCCTTGCAATGCGGAGAAATTACTGTTTGTGCATTTACAAAATTCATTGATTTTTGCCATTGAAAAACATCATGTTATTCATATACCAGAAATGATTGAAGCTACTGACTGAAGGAAAGGATCTGGCATCTCACTCTCTTTGAATCTTCTTTAT
This sequence comes from Phyllobates terribilis, assembly GCF_046119375.1. Lineage (NCBI taxonomy): Eukaryota > Metazoa > Chordata > Amphibia > Anura > Dendrobatidae > Phyllobates > Phyllobates terribilis. Next base: position 24,308 of record NW_027365064.1, on the reverse strand, counting down.
CATGCTAAGAGGAGCAGGAAAAAGCAAAAAATTTCAGAATTGCACCTTGCAATGCGGAGAAATTACTGTTTGTGCATTTACAATATTCATTGATTTTTGCCATTGAAAAACGTCCAGAAATGATTGAAGCTACTGACTGAATGAAAGGAGCTGGCATCTCACTCTCTTTGAATCTTCTTTATCATGCTAAGAGGAGCAGGAAAAAGCAAAAAATTTCAGAATTGCACCTTGCAATGCGGAGAAATTACTGTTTGTGCATTTACAATATTCATTGATTTTTGCCATTGAAAAACGTCCAGAAATGATTGAAGCTACTGACTGAATGAAAGGAGCTGGCATCTCACTCTCTTTGAATCTTCTTTATCATGCTAAGAGGAGCAGGAAAAAGCAAAAAATTTCAGAATTGCACCTTGCAATGCGGAGAAATTACTGTTTGTGCATTTACAATATTCATTGATTTTTGCCATTGAAAAATGTCCAGAAATGATTGAAGCTACTGACTGAATGAAAGGAGCTGGCATCTCACTCTCTTCGAATCTTCTTTATCATGCTAAGAGGAGCAGGAAAAAGCAAAAAATTTCAGAATTGCGCCTTGCAATGCGGAGAAATTACTGTTTGTGCATTTACAAAATTCATTGATTTTTGCCATTGAAAAACATCATGTTATTCATATACCAGAAATGATTGAAGCTACTGACTGAAGGAAAGGATCTGGCATCTCACTCTCTTTGAATCTTCTTTATCATGCTAAGAGGAGCAGGAAAAAGCAAAAAATTTCAGAATTGCACCTTGCAATGCGGAGAAATTACTGTTTGTGCATTTACAATATTCATTGGTTTTTGCCATTGAAAAACGTCCAGAAATGATTGAAGCTACTGACTGAATGAAAGGAGCTGGCATCTCACTCTCTTTGAATCTTCTTTATCATGCTAAGAGGAGCAGGAAAAAGCAAAAAATTTCAGAATTGCACTTTGCAATGCGGAGAAATTACTGTTTGTGCATTTACAATATTCATTGATTTTTGCGATTGAAAAACATCATGTTATTCATATACCAGAAATGATTGAAGCTACTGACTGAATGAAAGGAGCTGGCATCTCACTCTCTTTGAATCTTCTTTATCATGCTAAGAGGAGCAGGAAAAAGTAAAAAATTTCAGAATTGCACCTTGCAATGCGGAGAAATTACTGATTGTGCATTTACAATATTCAATGATTTTTGCCATTGAAAAACGTCCAGAAATGATTAAAGCTACTGACTGAATGAAAGGAGCTGGCATCTCACTCTCTTTGAATCTTCTTTATCATGCTAAGAGGAGCAGGAAAAAGCAAAAAATTTCAGAATTGCACCTTGCAATGCGGAGAAATTACTGTTTGTGCATTTACAATATTCATTGATTTTTGCCATTGAAAAACGTCCAGAAATGATTGAAGCTACTGACTGAATGAAAAGAGCTGGCATCTCACTCTCTTTGAATCTTCTTTATCATGCTAAGAGGAGCAGGAAAAAGTAAAAAATTTCAGAATTGCACCTTGCAATGCGGAGAAATTACTGTTTGTGCATTTATAATATTCAATGATTTTTGCCATTGAAAAACGTCCAGAAATGATTGAAGCTACTGACTGAACGAAAGGAGCTGGCATCTCACTCTCTTTGAATCTTCTTTATCATGCTAAGAGGAGCAGAAAAAAGCAAAAAATTTCAGAATTGCACCTTGCAATGCGGAGAAATTACTGTTTGTGCATTTACAATATTCATTGATTTTTGCCATTGAAAAACATCATGTTATTCATATACCAGAAATGTTTGAAGCTACTGACTGAATGAAAGGAGCTGGCATCTCACTCTCTTTGAATCTTCTTTATCATGCTAAGAGGAGCAGGAAAAAGCAAAAAATTTCAGAATTGCACATTGCAATGCAGAGAAATTACTGTTTGTGCATTTACAATATTCATTGATTTTTGCCATTGAAAAACGTCCAGAAATGATTGAAGCTACTGACTGAATGAAAGGAGCTGGCATCTCACTCTCTTTGAATCTTCTTTATCATGCTAAGAGGAGCAGGAAAAAGCAAAAAATTTCAGAATTGCACCTTGCAATGCGGAGAAATTACTGTTTGTGCATTTACAATATTCATTGATTTTTGCCATTGAAAAACGTCCAGAAATGATTGAAGCTACTGACTGAATGAAAGGAGCTGGCATCTCACTCTCTTTGAATCTTCTTTATCATGCTAAGAGGAGCAGGAAAAAGCAAAAAATTTCAGAATTGCACCTTGCAATGCGGAGAAATTACTGTTTGTGCATTTACAATATTCATTGATTTTTGCCATTGAAAAACATGTTATTCATATACCAGAAATGTTTGAAGCTCCTGACTGAATGAAAGGAGCTGGCACCTCACTCTCTTTGAATCTTCTTTATCATGCTAAGAGGAGCAGGAAAAAGCAAAAAATTTCAGAATTGCACCTTGCAATGCGGAGAAATTACTGTTTGTTCATTTACAATATTCATTGATTTTTGCCATTGAAAAACGTCCAGAAATGATTGAAGCTACTGACTGAATGAAAGGAGCTGTCATCTCACTCTCTTTGAATCTTCTTTATCATGCTAAGAGGAGCAGGAAAAAGCAAAAAATTTCAGAATTGCACCTTGCAATGCGGAGAAATTACTGTTTGTGCATTTACAATATTCATTGATTTTTGCCATTGAAAAATGTCCAGAAATGATTGAAGCTACTGACTGAATGAAAGGAGCTGGCATCTCACTCTCTTTGAATCTTCTTTATCATGCTAAGAGGAGCAGGAAAAAGCAAAAAATTTCAGAATTGCGCCTTGCAATGCGGAGAAATTACTGTTTGTGCATTTACAAAATTCATTGATTTTTGCCATTGAAAAACATCATGTTATTCATATGCCAGAAATGATTGAAGCTACTGACTGAAGGAAAGGAGCTGGCATCTCACTCTCTTTGAATCTTCTTTATCATGCTAAGAGGAGCAGGAAAAAGCAAAAAATTTCAGAATTGCACCTTGCAATGCGGAGAAATTACTGTTTGTGCATTTACAATATTCATTGATTTTTGCCATTGAAAAACGTCCAGAAATGATTGAAGCTACTGACTGAATGAAAGGAGCTGGCATCTCACTCTCTTTGAATCTTCTTTATCATGCTAAGAGGAGCAGGAAAAAGCAAAAAATTTCAGAATTGCACCTTGCAATGCGGAGAAATTACTGTTTGTGCATTTACAATATTCATTGATTTTGGCCATTGAAAAACGTCCAGAAATGATTGAAGCTACTGACTGAATGAAAGGAGCTGGCATCTCACTCTCTTTGAATCTTCTTTATCATGCTAAGAGGAGCAGGAAAAAGCAAAAAATTTCAGAATTGCACCTTGCAATGCGGAGAAATTACTGTTTGTGCATTTACAATATTCATTGATTTTTGCCATTGAAAAACATGTTATTCATATACCAGAAATGTTTGAAGCTCCTGACTGAATGAAAGGAGCTGGCACCTCACTCTCTTTGAATCTTCTTTATCATGCTGAGAGGAGCAGGAAAAAGCAAAAAATTTCAGAATTGCACCTTGCAATGCGGAGAAATTACTGTTTGTGCATTTACAATATTCATTGATTTTTGCCATTGAAAAACGTCCAGAAATGATTGAAGCTACTGACTGAATGAAAGGAGCTGTCATCTCACTCTCTTTGAATCTTCTTTATCATGCTAAGAGGAGCAGGAAAAAGCAAAAAATTTCAGAATTGCACCTTGCAATGCAGAGAAATTACTGTTTGTGCATTTACAATATTCATTGATTTTTGCCATTGAAAAATGTTCAGAAATGATTGAAGCTACGGACTGAATGAAAGGAGCTGGCATCTCACTCTCTTTGAATCTTCTTTATCATGCTAAGAGGAGCAGGAAAAAGCAAAAAATTTCAGAATTGCGCCTTGCAATGCGGAGAAATTACTGTTTGTGCATTTACAAAATTCATTGATTTTTGCCATTGAAAAACATCATGTTATTCATATGCCAGAAATGATTGAAGCTACTGACTGAAGGAAAGGAGCTGGCATCTCACTCTCTTTGAATCTTCTTTATCATGCTAAGAGGAGCAGGAAAAAGCAAAAAATTTCAGAATTGCACCTTGCAATGCGGAGAAATTACTGTTTGTGCATTTACAATATTCATTGATTTTTGCCATTGAAAAACGTCCAGAAATGATTGAAGCTACTGACTGAATGAAAGGAGCTGGCATCTCACTCTCTTTGAATCTTCTTTATCATGCTAAGAGGAGCAGGAAAAAGCAAAAAATTTCAGAATTGCACCTTGCAATGCGGAGAAATTACTGTTTGTGCATTTACAATATTCATTGATTTTTGCGATTGAAAAACATCATGTTATTCATATACCAGAAATGATTGAAGCTACTGACTGAATGAAAGGAGCTGGCATCTCACTCTCTTTGAATCTTCTTTATCATGCTAAGAGGAGCAGGAAAAAGTAAAAAATTTCAGAATTGCACCTTGCAATGCGGAGAAATTACTGTTTGTGCATTTACAATATTCACTGATTTTTGCCATTGAAAAACGTCCAGAAATGATTGAAGCTACTGACTGAACTAAAGGAGCTGGCATCTCACTCTCTTTGAATCTTCTTTATCATGCTAAGAGGAGCAGGAAAAAGCAAAAAATTTCAGAATTGCACCTTGCAATGCGGAGAAATTACTGTTTGTGCATTTACAATATTCATTGATTTTTGCCATTGAAAAACATCATGTTATTCATATACCAGAAATGTTTGAAGCTACTGACTGAATGAAAGGAGCTGGTATCTCACTCTCTTTGAATCTTCTTCATAATGCTAAGAGGAGCAGGAAAAAGCAAAAAATTTCAGAATTGCACCTTGCAATGCGGAGAAATTACTGTTTGTGCATTTACAATATTCATTGATTTTTGCCATTGAAAAACGTCCAGAAATGATTGAAGCTACTGACAATGAAAGGAGCTGGCATCTCACTCTCTTTGAATCTTCTTTATCATGCTAAGAGGAGCAGGAAAAAGCAAAAAATTTCAGAATTGCACCTTGCAATGCTGAGAAATTGCTGTTTGTGCATTTACAAAATTCATTGATTTTTGCCATTGAAAAACATCATGTTATTCATATACCAGAAATGATTGAAGCTACTGACTGAATGAAAGGAGCTGGCATCTCACTCTCTTTGAATCTTCTTCATCATGCTAAGAGGAGCAGGAAAAAGCAAAAAATTTCAGAATTGCACCTTGCAATGCGGAGAAATTACTGTTTGTGCATTTACAATATTCATTGATTTTTGCCATTGAAAAACGTCCAGAAATGATTGAAGCTACTGACTGAATGAAAGGAGCTGGCATCTCACTCTCTTTGAATCTTCTTTATCATGCTAAGAGGAGCAGGAAAAAGCAAAAAATTTCAGAATTGCACCTTGCAATGCGCAGAAATTACTGTTTGTGCATTTACAATATTCATTGATTTTTGCCATTGAAAAACGTCCAGAAATGATTGAAGCTACTGACTGAATGAAAGGAGCTGGCATCTCACTCTCTTTGAATCTTCTTTATCATGCTAAGAGGAGCAGGAAAAAGCAAAAAATTTCAGAATTGCACCTTGCAATGCGGAGAAATTACTGTTTGTGCATTTACAATATTCATTGATTTTTGCCATTGAAAAACATGTTATTCATATACCAGAAATGTTTGAAGCTCCTGACTGAATGAAAGGAGCTGGCACCTCACTCTCTTTGAATCTTGTTTATCATGCTAAGAGGAGCAGGAAAAAGCAAAAAATTTCAGAATTGCACCTTGCAATGCGGAGAAATTACTGTTTGTGCATTTACAATATTCATTGATTTTTGCCATTGAAAAACGTCCAGAAATGATTGAAGCTACTGACTGAATGAAAGGAGCTAGCATCTCACTCTCTTTGAATCTTCTTTATCATGCTAAGAGGAGCAGGAAAAAGCAAAAAATTTCAGAATTGCGCCTTGCAATGCGGAGAAATTACTGTTTGTGCATTTACAAAATTCATTGATTTTTGCCATTGAAAAACATCATGTTATTCATATACCAGAAATGATTGAAGCTACTGACTGAAGGAAAGGAGCTGGCATCTCACTCTCTTTGAATCTTCTTTATCATGCTAAGAGGAGCAGGAAAAAGCAAAAAATTTCAGAATTACACCTTGCAATGCGGAGAAATTACTGTTTGTGCATTTACAATATTCATTGATTTTTGCCATTGAAAAACGTCCGGAAATGATTGAAGCTACTGACTGAATGAAAGGAGCTGGCATCTCACTCTCTCTGAATCTTCTTTATCATGCTAAGAGGAGCAGGAAAAAGCAAAAAATTTCAGAATTGCACCTTGCAATGCGGAGAAATTACTGTTTGTGCATTTACAATATTCATTGATTTTTGCGATTGAAAAACATCATGTTATTCATATACCAGAAATGATTGAAGCTACTGACTGAATGAAAGGAGCTGGCATCTCACTCTCTTTGAATCTTCTTTATCATGCTAAGAGGAGCAGGAAAAAGTCAAAAATTTCAGAATTGCACCTTGCAATGCGGAGAAATTACTGTTTGTGCATTTACAATATTCAATGATTTTTGCAATTGAAAAACGTCCATAAATGATTGAAGCTACTGACTGAACGAAAGGAGCTGGCATCTCACTCTCTTTGAATATTGTTTATCATGCTAAAAGGAGCAGGAAAAAGCAAAAAATTTCAGAATTGCACCTTGCAATGCGGAGAAATTACTGTTTGTGCATTTACAATATTCATTGATTTTTGCCATTGAAAAACGTCCAGAAATGATTGAAGCTACTGACTGAATGAAAGGAGCTGGCATCTCACTCTCTTTGAATCTTCTTTATCATGCTAAGAGGAGCAGGAAAAAGCAAAAAATTTCAGAATTGCACCTTGCAATGCGGAGAAATTACTGTTTGTGCATTTACAATATTCATTGATTTTTGCAATTGAAAAACGTCCAGAAATGATTGAAGCTACTGACTGAATGAAAGGAGATGGCATCTCACTCTCTTTGAATCTTCTTTATCATGCTAAGAGGAGCAGGAAAAAGTAAAAAATTTCAGAATTGCACCTTGCAATGCGGAGAAATTACTGTTTGTGCATTTACAATATTCAATGATTTTTGCCATTGAAAAACGTCCAGAAATGATTGAAGCTACTGACTGAACGAAAGGAGCTGGCATCTCACTCTCTTTGAATCTTCTTTATCATGCTAAGAGGAGCAGGAAAAAGCAAAAAATTTCAGAATTGCACCTTGCAATGCGGAGAAATTACTGTTTGTGCATTTACAATATTCATTGATTTTTGCCATTGAAAAACATCATGTTATTCATATACCAGAAATGTTTGAAGCTACTGACTGAATGAAAGGAGCTGGTATCTCACTCTCTTTGAATCTTCTTCATAATGCTAAGAGGAGCAGGAAAAAGCAAAAAATTTCAGAATTGCACCTTGCAATGCGGAGAAATTACTGTTTGTGCATTTACAATATTCATTGATTTTTGCCATTGAAAAACGTCCAGAAATGATTGAAGCTACTGACAATGAAAGGAGCTGGCATCTCACTCTCTTTGAATCTTCTTTATCATGCTAAGAGGAGCAGGAAAAAGCAAAAAATTTCAGAATTGCACCTTGCAATGCTGAGAAATTACTGTTTGTGCATTTACAAAATTCATTGATTTTTGCCATTGAAAAACATCATGTTATTCATATACCAGAAATGATTGAAGCTACTGACTGAATGAAAGGAGCTGGCATCTCACTCTCTTTGAATCTTCTTTATCATGCTAAGAGGAGCAGGAAAAAGCAAAAAATTTCAGAATTGCACCTTGCAATGCGGAGAAATTACTGTTTGTGCATTTACAATATTCATTGATTTTTGCCATTGAAAAACATCATGTTATTCATATACCAGAAATGTTTGAAGCTACTGACTGAATGAAAGGAGCTGACATCTCACTCTCTTTGAATCTTCTTTATCATGCTAAGAGGAGCAGGAAAAAGCAAAAAATTTCAGAATTGCACCTTGCAATGCGGAGAAATTACTGTTTGTGCATTTACAATATTCATTGATTTTTGCCATTGAAAAACGTCCAGAAATGATTGAAGCTACTGACTGAATGAAAGGAGCTGGCATCTCACTCTCTTTGAATCTTCTTTATCATGCTAAGAGGAGCAGGAAAAAGCAAAAAATTTCAGAATTGCACCTTGCAATGCGGAGAAATTACTGTTTGTGCATTTACAATATTCATTGATTTTTGCCATTGAAAAACGTCCAGAAATGATTGAAGCTACTGACTGAATGAAAGGAGCTGGCATCTCACTCTCTTTGAATCTTCTTTATCATGCTAAGAGGAGCAGGAAAAAGCAAAAAATTTCAGAATTGCACCTTGCAATGCGGAGAAATTACTGTTTGTGCATTTAAAATATTCATTGATTTTTGCCATTGAAAAACGTCCAGAAATGATTGAAGCTACTGACAATGAAAGGAGCTGGCATCTCACTCTCTTTGAATCTTCTTTATCATGCTAAGAGCAGCAGGAAAAAGCAAAAAATTTCAGAATTGCACCTTGCAATGCTGAGAAATTACTGTTTGTGCATTTACAAAATTCATTGATTTTTGCCATTGAAAAACATCATGTTATTCATATACCAGAAATGATTGAAGCTACTGACTGAATGAAAGGAGCTGGCATCTCACTCTCTTTGAATCTTCTTTATCATGCTAAGAGGAGCAGGAAAAAGCAAAAAATTTCAGAATTGCACCTTGCAATGCGGAGAAATTACTGTTTGTGCATTTACAATATTCATTGATTTTTGCCATTGAAAAACATCATGTTATTCATATACCAGAAATGTTTGAAGCTACTGACTGAATGAAAGGAGCTGACATCTCACTCTCTTTGAATCTTCTTTATCATGCTAAGAGGAGCAGGAAAAAGCAAAAAATTTCAGAATTGCACCTTGCAATGCGGAGAAATTACTGTTTGTGCATTTACAATATTCATTGATTTTTGCCATTGAAAAATGTCCAGAAATGATTGAAGCTACTGACTGAATGAAAGGAGCTGGCATCTCACTCTCTTTGAATCTTCTTTATCATGCTAAGAGTAGCACAAACAGTAATTTCTCCGCATTGCAAGGTGCAATTCTGAAATTTTTTGCTTTTTCCTGCTCCTCTTAGCATGATAAAGAAGATTCAAAGAGAGTGAGATGCCAGCTCCTTTCATTCAGTCAGTAGCTTCAATCATTTCTGGATGTTTTTCAATGGCAAAAATCAATGAATATTGTAAATGCACAAACAGTAATTTCTCCGCATTGCAAGGTGCAATTCTGAAATTTTTTGCTTTTTCCTGCTCCTCTTAGCATGATAAAGAAGATTCAAAGAGAGTGAGATGCCAGCTCCTTTCCTTCAGTCAGTAGCTTCAATCATTTCTGGTATATGAATAACATGATGTTTTTCAATGGCAAAAATCAATGAATTTTGTAAATGCACAAACAGTAATTTCTCCGCATTGCAAGGCGCAATTCTGAAATTTTTTGCTTTTTCCTGCTCCTCTTAGCATGATAAAGAAGATTCAAAGAGAGTGAGATGCCAGCTCCTTTCATTCAGTCAGTAGCTTCAATCATTTCTGGACATTTTTCAATGGCAAAAATCAATGAATATTGTAAATGCACAAACAGTAATTTCTCCGCATTGCAAGGTGCAATTCTGAAATTTTTTGCTTTTCCTGCTCCTCTTAGCATGATAAAGAAGATTCAAAGAGAGTGAGATGCCAGCTCCTTTCATTCAGTCAGTAGCTTCAATCATTTCTGGACGTTTTTCAATGGCAAAAATCAATGAATATTGTAAATGCACAAACAGTAATTTCTCCGCATTGCAAGGTGCAATTCTGAAATTTTTTGCTTTTTCCTGCTCCTCTTAGGATGATAAAGAAGATTCAAAGAGAGTGATATGCCAGCTCCTTTCATTCAGTCAGTACCTTCAATCATTTCTGGACGTTTTTCAATGGCAAAAATCAATGAATATTGTAAATGCACAAACAGTAATTTCTCCGCATTGCAAGGTGCAATTCTGAAATTTTTTGCTTTTTCCTGCTCCTCTTAGCATGATAAAGAAGATTCAAAGAGAGTGAGATGCCAGCTCCTTTCATTCAGTCAGTAGCTTCAATCATTTCTGGACGTTTTTCAATGGCAAAAATCAATGAATATTGTAAATGCACAAACTGTAATTTCTCCGCATTGCAAGGTGCAATTCTGAAATTTTTTGCTTTTTCCTGCTCCTCTTAGCATGATAAAGAAGATTCAAAGAGAGTGAGATGCCAGCTCCTTTCATTCAGTCAGTAGCTTCAATCATTTCTGGTATATGAATAACATGATGTTTTTCAATAGCAAAAATCAATGAATATTGTAAATGCACAAACAGTAATTTCTCCGCATTGCAAGGTGCAATTCTGAAATTTTTTGTTTTTTCCTGCTCCTCTTAGCATGATAAAGAAGATTCAAAGAGAGTGAGATGCCAGCTCCTTTCATTCAGTCAGTAGCTTCAATCATTTCTGGACGTTTTTCAATGGCAAAAATCAATGAATATTGTAAATGCACAAACAGTAATTTCTCCGCATTGCAAGGTGCAATTCTGAAATTTTTTGCTTTTTCCTGCTCCTCTTAGCATGATAAACAAGATTCAAAGAGAGTGAGATGCCAGCTCCTTTCATTCAGTCAGTAGCTTCAATCATTTCTGGACGTTTTTCAATGGCAAAAATCATTGAATATTGTAAATGCACAAACAGTAATTTCTCCGCATTGCAAGGTGCAATTCTGAAATTTTTTACTTTTTCCTGCTCCTCTTAGCATGATAAAGAAGATTCAAAGAGAGTGAGATGCCAGCTCCTTTCGTTCAGTCAGTAGCTTCAATCATTTCTGGTATATGAATAACATGATGTTTTTCAATCGCAAAAATCAATGAATATTGTAAATGCACAAACAGTAATTTCTCCGCATTGCAAGGTGCAATTCTGAAATTTTTTGCTTTTTCCTGCTCCTCTTAGCATGATAAAGAAGATTCAAATAGAGTGAGATGCCAGCTCCTTTCATTCAGTCAGTAGCTTCAATCATTTCTGGACGTTTTTCAATGGCAAAAATCAATGAATATTGTAAATGCACAAACTGTAATTTCTCCGCATTGCAAGGTGCAATTCTGAAATTTTTTGCTTTTTCCTGCTCCTCTTAGCATGATAAAGAAGATTCAAAGAGAGTGAGATGCCAGCTCCTTTCATTCAGTCAGTAGCTTCAATCATTTCTGGACGTTTTTCAATGGCAAAAATCAATGAATATTGTTAATGCACAAACAGTAATTTCTCCGCATTGCAAGGTGCAATTCTGAAATTTTTTGCTTTTTCCTGCTCCTCTTAGCATGATAAAGAAGATTCAAAGAGAGTGAGATGCCAGCTCCTTTCATTCAGTCAGTACCTTCAATCATTTCTGGACGTTTTTCAATGGCAAAAATCAATGAATATTGTAAATGCACAAACAGTAATTTCTCCGCATTGCAAGGTGCAATTCTGAAATTTTTTGCTTTTTCCTGCTCCTCTTAGCATGATAAAGAAGATTCAAAGAGAGTGAGATGCCAGCTCCTTTCATTCAGTCAGTAGCTTCAAACATTTCTGGTATATGAATAACATGATGTTTTTCAATGGCAAAAATCAATGAATATTGTAAATGCACAAACAGTAATTTCTCCGCATTGCAAGGTGCAAGTCTGAAATTTTTTGCTTTTTCCTGCTCCTCTTAGCATGATAAAGAAGATTCAAAGAGAGTGAGATGCCAGCTCCTTTCATTCAGTCAGTAGCTTCAAACATTTCTGGTATATGAATAACATGATGTTTTTCAATGGCAAAAATCAATGAATATTGTAAATGCACAAACAGTAATTTCTCCGCATTGCAAGGTGCAAGTCTGAAATTTTTTGCTTTTTCCTGCTCCTCTTAGCATGATAAAGAAGATTCAAAGAGAGTGAGATGCCAGCTACTTTCATTCAGTCAGTAGCTTCAATCATTTCTGGACGTTTTTCAATGGTAAAAATCAATGAATATTGTAAATGCACAAACAGTAATTTCTCCACATTGCAAGGTGCAATTCTGAAATTTTTTGCTTTTTCCTGCTCCTCTTAGCATGATAAAGAAGATTCAAAGAGAGTGAGATGCCAGCTCCTTTCATTCAGTCAGTAGCTTCAAACATTTCTGGTATATGAATAACATGATGTTTTTCAATGGCAAAAATCAATGAATATTGTAAATGCACAAACAGTAATTTCTCCGCATTGCAAGGTGCAATTCTGAAATTTTTTGCTTTTTCCTGCTCCTCTTAGCATGATAAAGAAGATTCAAAGAGAGTGAGATGCCAGCTTCTTTCATTCAGTCAGTAGCTTCAATCATTTCTGGATGTTTTTCAATGGCAAAAATCAATGAATATTGTAAATGCACAAACTGTAATTTCTCCGCATTGCAAGGTGCAATTCTGAAATTTTTTGCTTTTTCCTGCTCCTCTTAGCATGATAAAGAAGATTCAAAGAGAGTGAGATGTCAGCTCCTTTCATTCAGTCAGTAGCTTCAATCATTTCTGGACGTTTTTCAATGGCAAAAATCAATGAATATTGTAAATGCACAAACAGTAATTTCTCCGCATTGCAAGGTGCAATTCTGAAATTTTTTGCGTTTTCCTGCTCCTCTTAGCATGATAAAGAAGATTCAAAGAGAGTGAGATGCCAGCTCCTTTCATTCAGTCAGTAGCTTCAATCATTTCTGGACGTTTTTCAATGGCAAAAATCAATGAATATTGTAAATGCACAAACAGTAATTTCTCCGCATTGCAAGGTGCAATTCTGAAATTTTTTGCTTTTTCCTGCTCCTCTTAGCATGATAAAGAAGATTCAAAGAGAGTGAGGTGCCAGCTCCTTTCATTCAGTCAGTAGCTTCAAACATTTCTGGTATATGAATAACATGTTTTTCAATGGCAAAAATCAATGAATATTGTAAATGCACAAACAGTAATTTCTCCGCATTGCAAGGTGCAATTCTGAAATTTTTTGCTTTTTCCTGCTCCTCTTAGCATGATAAAGAAGAATCAAAGAGAGTGAGATGCCAGCTCCTTTCATTCAGTCAGTAGCTTCAATCATTTCTGGACGTTTTTCAATGGCAAAAATCAATGAATATTGTAAATGCACAAACAGTAATTTCTCCGCATTGCAAGGTGCAATTCTGAAATTTTTTGCTTTTTCCTGCTCCTCTTAGCATGATAAAGAAGATTCAAAGAGAGTGAGATGCCAGCTCCTTTCATTCAGTCAGTAGCTTCAATCATTTCTGGACGTTTTTCAAAGGCAAAAATCAATGAATATTGTAAATGCACAAACAGTAATTTCTCCGCATTGCAAGGTGCAATTCTGAAATTTTTTGCTTTTTCCTGCTCCTCTTAGCATGATAAAGAAGATTCAAAGAGAGTGATATGCCAGCTCCTTTCATTCAGTCAGTAGCTTCAAACATTTCTGGTATATGAATAACATGATGTTTTTCAATGGCAAAAATCAATGAATATTGTAAATGCACAAACAGTAATTTCTCCGCATTGCAAGGTGCAAGTCTGAAATTTTTTGCTTTTTCCTGCTCCTCTTAGCATGATAAAGAAGATTCAAAGAGAGTGAGATGCCAGCTACTTTCATTCAGTCAGTAGCTTCAATCATTTCTGGACGTTTTTCAATGGTAAAAATCAATGAATATTGTAAATGCACAAACAGTAATTTCTCCACATTGCAATGTGCAATTCTAAAATTTTTTGCTTTTTCCTGCTTCTCTTAGCATGATAAAGAAGATTCAAAGAGAGTGAGATGCCAGCTCCTTTCATTCAGTCAGTACCTTCAATCATTTCTGGACGTTTTTCAATGGCAAAAATCAATGAATTTTGTAAATGCACAAACAGTAATTTCTCCGCATTGCAAGGTGCAATTCTGAAATTTTTTGCTTTTTCCTGCTCCTCTTAGCATGATAAAGAAGATTCAAAGAGAGTGAGATGCCAGCTCCTTTCATTCAGTCAGTAGCTTCAAACATTTCTGGTATATGAATAACATGATGTTTTTCAATGGCAAAAATCAATGAATATTGTAAATGCACAAACAGTAATTTCTCCGCATTGCAAGGTGCAAGTCTGAAATTTTTTGCTTTTTCCTGCTCCTCTTAGCATGATAAAGAAGATTCAAAGAGAGTGAGATGCCAGCTCCTTTCATTCAGTCAGTAGCTTCAAACATTTCTGGTATATGAATAACATGATGTTTTTCAATGGCAAAAATCAATGAATATTGTAAATGCACAAACAGTAATTTCTCCGCATTGCAAGGTGCAAGTCTGAAATTTTTTGCTTTTTCCTGCTCCTCTTAGCATGATAAAGAAGATTCAAAGAGAGTGAGATGCCAGCTACTTTCATTCAGTCAGTAGCTTCAATCATTTCTGGACGTTTTTCAATGGTAAAAATCAATGAATATTGTAAATGCACAAACAGTAATTTCTCCACATTGCAAGGTGCAATTCTGAAATTTTTTGCTTTTTCCTGCTCCTCTTAGCATGATAAAGAAGATTCAAAGAGAGTGAGATGCCAGCTCCTTTCATTCAGTCAGTAGCTTCAAACATTTCTGGTATATGAATAACATGATGTTTTTCAATGGCAAAAATCAATGAATATTGTAAATGCACAAACAGTAATTTCTCCGCATTGCAAGGTGCAATTCTGAAATTTTTTGCTTTTTCCTGCTCCTCTTAGCATGATAAAGAAGATTCAAAGAGAGTGAGATGCCAGCTCCTTTCATTCAGTCAGTAGCTTCAATCATTTCTGGACGTTTTTCAATGGCAAAAATCAATGAATATTGTAAATGCACAAACAGTAATTTCTCCGCATTGCAAGGTGCAATTCTGAAATTTTTTGCTTTTTCCTGCTCCTCTTAGCATGATAAAGAAGATTCAAAGAGAATGAGATGCCAGCTCCTTTCATTCAGTCAGTACCTTCAATCATTTCTGGACATTTTTCAATGGCAAAAATCAATGAATATTGTAAATGCACAAACAGTAATTTCTCCGCATTGCAAGGTGCAATTCTGAAATTTTTTGCTTTTTCCCGCTCCTCTTAGCATGATAAAGAAGATTCAAAGAGAGTGAGGTGCCAGCTCCTTTCATTCAGTCAGTAGCTTCAAACATTTCTGGTATATGAATAACATGTTTTTCAATGGCAAAAATCAATGAATATTGTAAATGCACAAACAGTAATTTCTCCGCATTGCAAGGTGCAATTCTGAAATTTTTTGCTTTTTCCTGCTCCTCTTAGCATGATAAAGAAGATTCAAAGAGAGTGAGATGCCAGCTCCTTTCATTCAGTCAGTACCTTCAATCATTTCTGGACGTTTTTCAATGGCAAAAATCAATGAATATTGTAAATGCACAAACAGTAATTTCTCCGCATTGCAAGGTGCAATTCTGAAATTTTTTGCTTTTTCCCGCTCCTCTTAGCATGATAAAGAAGATTCAAAGAGAGTGAGGTGCCAGCTCCTTTCATTCAGTCAGTAGCTTCAAACATTTCTGGTATATGAATAACATGTTTTTCAATGGCAAAAATCAATGAATATTGTAAATGCACAAACAGTAATTTCTCCGCATTGCAAGGTGCAATTCTGAAATTTTTTGCTTTTTCCTGCTCCTCTTAGCATGATAAAGGAGATTCAAAGAGAGTGAGATGCCAGCTTCTTTCATTCAGTCAGTAGCTTCAATCATTTCTGGATGTTTTTCAATGGCAAAAATCAATGAATATTGTAAATGCACAAACTGTAATTTCTCCGCATTGCAAGGTGCAATTCTGAAATTTTTTGCTTTTTCCTGCTCCTCTTAGCATGATAAAGAAGATTCAAAGAGAGTGAGATGTCAGCTCCTTTCATTCAGTCAGTAGCTTCAATCATTTCTGGACGTTTTTCAATGGCAAAAATCAATGAATATTGTAAATGCACAAACAGTAATTTCTCCGCATTGCAAGGTGCAATTCTGAAATTTTTTGCGTTTTCCTGCTCCTCTTAGCATGATAAAGAAGATTCAAAGAGAGTGAGATGCCAGCTCCTTTCATTCAGTCAGTAGCTTCAATCATTTCTGGACGTTTTTCAATGGCAAAAATCAATGAATATTGTAAATGCACAAACAGTAATTTCTCCGCATTGCAAGGTGCAATTCTGAAATTTTTTGCTTTTTCCTGCTCCTCTTAGCATGATAAAGAAGATTCAAAGAGAGTGAGGTGCCAGCTCCTTTCATTCAGTCAGTAGCTTCAAACATTTCTGGTATATGAATAACATGTTTTTCAATGGCAAAAATCAATGAATATTGTAAATGCACAAACAGTAATTTCTCCGCATTGCAAGGTGCAATTCTGAAATTTTTTGCTTTTTCCTGCTCCTCTTAGCATGATAAAGAAGAATCAAAGAGAGTGAGATGCCAGCTCCTTTCATTCAGTCAGTAGCTTCAATCATTTCTGGACGTTTTTCAATGGCAAAAATCAATGAATATTGTAAATGCACAAACAGTAATTTCTCCGCATTGCAAGGTGCAATTCTGAAATTTTTTGCTTTTTCCTGCTCCTCTTAGCATGATAAAGAAGATTCAAAGAGAGTGAGATGCCAGCTCCTTTCATTCAGTCAGTAGCTTCAATCATTTCTGGACGTTTTTCAAAGGCAAAAATCAATGAATATTGTAAATGCACAAACAGTAATTTCTCCGCATTGCAAGGTGCAATTCTGAAATTTTTTGCTTTTTCCTGCTCCTCTTAGCATGATAAAGAAGATTCAAAGAGAGTGATATGCCAGCTCCTTTCATTCAGTCAGTAGCTTCAAACATTTCTGGTATATGAATAACATGATGTTTTTCAATGGCAAAAATCAATGAATATTGTAAATGCACAAACAGTAATTTCTCCGCATTGCAAGGTGCAAGTCTGAAATTTTTTGCTTTTTCCTGCTCCTCTTAGCATGATAAAGAAGATTCAAAGAGAGTGAGATGCCAGCTACTTTCATTCAGTCAGTAGCTTCAATCATTTCTGGACGTTTTTCAATGGTAAAAATCAATGAATATTGTAAATGCACAAACAGTAATTTCTCCACATTGCAATGTGCAATTCTAAAATTTTTTGCTTTTTCCTGCTTCTCTTAGCATGATAAAGAAGATTCAAAGAGAGTGAGATGCCAGCTCCTTTCATTCAGTCAGTACCTTCAATCATTTCTGGACGTTTTTCAATGGCAAAAATCAATGAATTTTGTAAATGCACAAACAGTAATTTCTCCGCATTGCAAGGTGCAATTCTGAAATTTTTTGCTTTTTCCTGCTCCTCTTAGCATGATAAAGAAGATTCAAAGAGAGTGAGATGCCAGCTCCTTTCATTCAGTCAGTAGCTTCAAACATTTCTGGTATATGAATAACATGATGTTTTTCAATGGCAAAAATCAATGAATATTGTAAATGCACAAACAGTAATTTCTCCGCATTGCAAGGTGCAAGTCTGAAATTTTTTGCTTTTTCCTGCTCCTCTTAGCATGATAAAGAAGATTCAAAGAGAGTGAGATGCCAGCTCCTTTCATTCAGTCAGTAGCTTCAAACATTTCTGGTATATGAATAACATGATGTTTTTCAATGGCAAAAATCAATGAATATTGTAAATGCACAAACAGTAATTTCTCCGCATTGCAAGGTGCAAGTCTGAAATTTTTTGCTTTTTCCTGCTCCTCTTAGCATGATAAAGAAGATTCAAAGAGAGTGAGATGCCAGCTACTTTCATTCAGTCAGTAGCTTCAATCATTTCTGGACGTTTTTCAATGGTAAAAATCAATGAATATTGTAAATGCACAAACAGTAATTTCTCCACATTGCAAGGTGCAATTCTGAAATTTTTTGCTTTTTCCTGCTCCTCTTAGCATGATAAAGAAGATTCAAAGAGAGTGAGATGCCAGCTCCTTTCATTCAGTCAGTAGCTTCAAACATTTCTGGTATATGAATAACATGATGTTTTTCAATGGCAAAAATCAATGAATATTGTAAATGCACAAACAGTAATTTCTCCGCATTGCAAGGTGCAATTCTGAAATTTTTTGCTTTTTCCTGCTCCTCTTAGCATGATAAAGAAGATTCAAAGAGAGTGAGATGCCAGCTCCTTTCATTCAGTCAGTAGCTTCAATCATTTCTGGACGTTTTTCAATGGCAAAAATCAATGAATATTGTAAATGCACAAACAGTAATTTCTCCGCATTGCAAGGTGCAATTCTGAAATTTTTTGCTTTTTCCTGCTCCTCTTAGCATGATAAAGAAGATTCAAAGAGAATGAGATGCCAGCTCCTTTCATTCAGTCAGTACCTTCAATCATTTCTGGACATTTTTCAATGGCAAAAATCAATGAATATTGTAAATGCACAAACAGTAATTTCTCCGCATTGCAAGGTGCAATTCTGAAATTTTTTGCTTTTTCCCGCTCCTCTTAGCATGATAAAGAAGATTCAAAGAGAGTGAGGTGCCAGCTCCTTTCATTCAGTCAGTAGCTTCAAACATTTCTGGTATATGAATAACATGTTTTTCAATGGCAAAAATCAATGAATATTGTAAATGCACAAACAGTAATTTCTCCGCATTGCAAGGTGCAATTCTGAAATTTTTTGCTTTTTCCTGCTCCTCTTAGCATGATAAAGAAGATTCAAAGAGAGTGAGATGCCAGCTCCTTTCATTCAGTCAGTACCTTCAATCATTTCTGGACGTTTTTCAATGGCAAAAATCAATGAATATTGTAAATGCACAAACAGTAATTTCTCCGCATTGCAAGGTGCAATTCTGAAATTTTTTGCTTTTTCCCGCTCCTCTTAGCATGATAAAGAAGATTCAAAGAGAGTGAGGTGCCAGCTCCTTTCATTCAGTCAGTAGCTTCAAACATTTCTGGTATATGAATAACATGTTTTTCAATGGCAAAAATCAATGAATATTGTAAATGCACAAACAGTAATTTCTCCGCATTGCAAGGTGCAAGTCTGAAATTTTTTGCTTTTTCCTGCTCCTCTTAGCATGATAAAGAAGATTCAAAGAGAGTGAGATGCCAGCTACTTTCATTCAGTCAGTAGCTTCAATCATTTCTGGACGTTTTTCAATGGTAAAAATCAATGAATATTGTAAATGCACAAACAGTAATTTCTCCACATTGCAATGTGCAATTCTAAAATTTTTTGCTTTTTCCTGCTTCTCTTAGCATGATAAAGAAGATTCAAAGAGAGTGAGATGCCAGCTCCTTTCATTCAGTCAGTACCTTCAATCATTTCTGGACGTTTTTCAATGGCAAAAATCAATGAATTTTGTAAATGCACAAACAGTAATTTCTCCGCATTGCAAGGTGCAATTCTGAAATTTTTTGCTTTTTCCTGCTCCTCTTAGCATGATAAAGAAGATTCAAAGAGAGTGAGATGCCAGCTCCTTTCATTCAGTCAGTAGCTTCAAACATTTCTGGTATATGAATAACATGATGTTTTTCAATGGCAAAAATCAATGAATATTGTAAATGCACAAACAGTAATTTCTCCGCATTGCAAGGTGCAAGTCTGAAATTTTTTGCTTTTTCCTGCTCCTCTTAGCATGATAAAGAAGATTCAAAGAGAGTGAGATGCCAGCTCCTTTCATTCAGTCAGTAGCTTCAAACATTTCTGGTATATGAATAACATGATGTTTTTCAATGGCAAAAATCAATGAATATTGTAAATGCACAAACAGTAATTTCTCCGCATTGCAAGGTGCAAGTCTGAAATTTTTTGCTTTTTCCTGCTCCTCTTAGCATGATAAAGAAGATTCAAAGAGAGTGAGATGCCAGCTACTTTCATTCAGTCAGTAGCTTCAATCATTTCTGGACGTTTTTCAATGGTAAAAATCAATGAATATTGTAAATGCACAAACAGTAATTTCTCCACATTGCAAGGTGCAATTCTGAAATTTTTTGCTTTTTCCTGCTCCTCTTAGCATGATAAAGAAGATTCAAAGAGAGTGAGATGCCAGCTCCTTTCATTCAGTCAGTAGCTTCAAACATTTCTGGTATATGAATAACATGATGTTTTTCAATGGCAAAAATCAATGAATATTGTAAATGCACAAACAGTAATTTCTCCGCATTGCAAGGTGCAATTCTGAAATTTTTTGCTTTTTCCTGCTCCTCTTAGCATGATAAAGAAGATTCAAAGAGAGTGAGATGCCAGCTCCTTTCATTCAGTCAGTAGCTTCAATCATTTCTGGACGTTTTTCAATGGCAAAAATCAATGAATATTGTAAATGCACAAACAGTAATTTCTCCGCATTGCAAGGTGCAATTCTGAAATTTTTTGCTTTTTCCTGCTCCTCTTAGCATGATAAAGAAGATTCAAAGAGAATGAGATGCCAGCTCCTTTCATTCAGTCAGTACCTTCAATCATTTCTGGACATTTTTCAATGGCAAAAATCAATGAATATTGTAAATGCACAAACAGTAATTTCTCCGCATTGCAAGGTGCAATTCTGAAATTTTTTGCTTTTTCCCGCTCCTCTTAGCATGATAAAGAAGATTCAAAGAGAGTGAGGTGCCAGCTCCTTTCATTCAGTCAGTAGCTTCAAACATTTCTGGTATATGAATAACATGTTTTTCAATGGCAAAAATCAATGAATATTGTAAATGCACAAACAGTAATTTCTCCGCATTGCAAGGTGCAATTCTGAAATTTTTTGCTTTTTCCTGCTCCTCTTAGCATGATAAAGAAGATTCAAAGAGAGTGAGATGCCAGCTCCTTTCATTCAGTCAGTACCTTCAATCATTTCTGGACGTTTTTCAATGGCAAAAATCAATGAATATTGTAAATGCACAAACAGTAATTTCTCCGCATTGCAAGGTGCAATTCTGAAATTTTTTGCTTTTTCCCGCTCCTCTTAGCATGATAAAGAAGATTCAAAGAGAGTGAGGTGCCAGCTCCTTTCATTCAGTCAGTAGCTTCAAACATTTCTGGTATATGAATAACATGTTTTTCAATGGCAAAAATCAATGAATATTGTAAATGCACAAACAGTAATTTCTCCGCATTGCAAGGTGCAATTCTGAAATTTTTTGCTTTTTCCTGCTCCTCTTAGCATGATAAAGAAGATTCAAAGAGAGTGAGATGCCAGCTCCTTTCATTCAGTCAGTAGCTTCAATCATTTCTGGACGTTTTTCAATGGTAAAAATCAATGAATATTGTAAATGCACAAACAGTAATTTCTCCACATTGCAAGGTGCAATTCTGAAATTTTTTGCTTTTTCCTGCTCCTCTTAGCATGATAAAGAAGATTCAAAGAGAGTGAGATGCCAGCTCCTTTCATTCAGTCAGTAGCTTCAAACATTTCTGGTATATGAATAACATGATGTTTTTCAATGGCAAAAATCAATGAATATTGTAAATGCACAAACAGTAATTTCTCCGCATTGCAAGGTGCAAGTCTGAAATTTTTTGCTTTTTCCTGCTCCTCTTAGCATGATAAAGAAGATTCAAAGAGAGTGAGATGCCAGCTACTTTCATTCAGTCAGTAGCTTCAATCATTTCTGGACGTTTTTCAATGGTAAAAATCAATGAATATTGTAAATGCACAAACAGTTATTTCTCCACATTGCAAGGTGCAATTCTGAAATTTTTTGCTTTTTCCTGCTCCTCTTAGCATGATAAAGAAGATTCAAAGAGAGTGAGATGCCAACTCCTTTCATTCAGTCAGTAGCTTCAAACATTTCTGGTATATGAATAACATGATGTTTTTCAATGGCAAAAATCAATGAATATTGTAAATGCACAAACAGTAATTTCTCCGCATTGCAAGGTGCAATTCTGAAATTTTTTGCTTTTTCCTGCTCCTCTTAGCATGATAAAGAAGATTCAAAGAGAGTGAGATGCCAGCTCCTTTCATTCAGTCAGTAGCTTCAATCATTTCTGGACGTTTTTCAATGGCAAAAATCAATGAATATTGTAAATGCACAAACAGTAATTTCTCCGCATTGCAAGGTGCAATTCTGAAATTTTTTGCTTTTTCCTGCTCCTCTTAGCATGATAAAGAAGATTCAAAGAGAGTGAGATGCCAGCTCCTTTCATTCAGTCAGTACCTTCAATAATTTCTGGACGTTTTTCAATGGCAAAAATCAATGAATATTGTAAATGCACAAACAGTAATTTCTCCGCATTGCAAGGTGCAATTCTGAAATTTTTTGCTTTTTCCCGCTCCTCTTAGCATGATAAAGAAGATTCAAAGAGAGTGAGGTGCCAGCTCCTTTCATTCAGTCAGTAGCTTCAAACATTTCTGGTATATGAATAACATGTTTTTCAATGGCAAAAATCAATGAATATTGTAAATGCACAAACAGTAATTTCTCCGCATTGCAAGGTGCAATTCTGAAATTTTTTGCTTTTTCCTGCTCCTCTTAGCATGATAAAGAAGATTCAAAGAGAGTGAGATGCCAGCTCCTTTCATTCAGTCAGTACCTTCAATCATTTCTGGACGTTTTTCAATGGCAAAAATCAATGAATATTGTAAATGCACAAACAGTAATTTCTCCGCATTGCAAGGTGCAATTCTGAAATTTTTTGCTTTTTCCCGCTCCTCTTAGCATGATAAAGAAGATTCAAAGAGAGTGAGGTGCCAGCTCCTTTCATTAAGTCAGTAGCTTCAAACATTTCTGGTATATGAATAACATGTTTTTCAATGGCAAAAATCAATGAATATTGTAAATGCACAAACAGTAATTTCTCCGCATTGCAAGGTGCAATTCTGAAATTTTTTGCTTTTTCCTGCTCCTCTTAGCATGATAAAGAAGATTCAAAGAGAGTGAGATGCCAGCTCCTTTCATTCAGTCAGTAGCTTCAATCATTTCTGGACGTTTTTCAATGGTAAAAATCAATGAATATTGTAAATGCACAAACAGTAATTTCTCCACATTGCAAGGTGCAATTCTGAAATTTTTTGCTTTTTCCTGCTCCTCTTAGCATGATAAAGAAGATTCAAAGAGAGTGAGATGCCAGCTCCTTTCATTCAGTCAGTAGCTTCAAACATTTCTGGTATATGAATAACATGATGTTTTTCAATGGCAAAAATCAATGAATATTGTAAATGCACAAACAGTAATTTCTCCGCATTGCAAGGTGCAAGTCTGAAATTTTTTGCTTTTTCCTGCTCCTCTTAGCATGATAAAGAAGATTCAAAGAGAGTGAGATGCCAGCTACTTTCATTCAGTCAGTAGCTTCAATCATTTCTGGACGTTTTTCAATGGTAAAAATCAATGAATATTGTAAATGCACAAACAGTTATTTCTCCACATTGCAAGGTGCAATTCTGAAATTTTTTGCTTTTTCCTGCTCCTCTTAGCATGATAAAGAAGATTCAAAGAGAGTGAGATGCCAACTCCTTTCATTCAGTCAGTAGCTTCAAACATTTCTGGTATATGAATAACATGATGTTTTTCAATGGCAAAAATCAATGAATATTGTAAATGCACAAACAGTAATTTCTCCGCATTGCAAGGTGCAATTCTGAAATTTTTTGCTTTTTCCTGCTCCTCTTAGCATGATAAAGAAGATTCAAAGAGAGTGAGATGCCAGCTCCTTTCATTCAGTCAGTAGCTTCAATCATTTCTGGACGTTTTTCAATGGCAAAAATCAATGAATATTGTAAATGCACAAACAGTAATTTCTCCGCATTGCAAGGTGCAATTCTGAAATTTTTTGCTTTTTCCTGCTCCTCTTAGCATGATAAAGAAGATTCAAAGAGAGTGAGATGCCAGCTCCTTTCATTCAGTCAGTACCTTCAATCATTTCTGGACGTTTTTCAATGGCAAAAATCAATGAATATTGTAAATGCACAAACAGTAATTTCTCCGCATTGCAAGGTGCAATTCTGAAATTTTTTGCTTTTTCCCGCTCCTCTTAGCATGATAAAGAAGATTCAAAGAGAGTGAGGTGCCAGCTCCTTTCATTCAGTCAGTAGCTTCAAACATTTCTGGTATATGAATAACATGTTTTTCAATGGCAAAAATCAATGAATATTGTAAATGCACAAACAGTAATTTCTCCGCATTGCAAGGTGCAATTCTGAAATTTTTTGCTTTTTCCTGCTCCTCTTAGCATGATAAAGAAGATTCAAAGAGAGTGAGATGCCAGCTCCTTTCA